>NC_091129.1:27388217-27691967 GCF_040183065.1 Periplaneta americana | reverse complement strand
ATTTCCCGATAATGATATATCTATAATGTGATAACTTGAGCTATATAGTATGTACCTAAAAATAGTGTGTACCTAAAAATATTGTATTCATTGTATGCTTTGTACTTCACTATATTATTATTATTATTATTATTATTATTATTATTATTATTATTATTATTATTATTATTATTATTATCTTTATTATTATCTTTATCTTTATTATTGTCTTACTTTTTTACTTTGTTTATCTCATTATTTATATCGCATTTTGTTCATATTTCATTATCCATTTGATTTCTTTATATACCTTATATAGATATGTCTGATTTCTACTGAATTGTTGTTTATATTATATTATGATTATCTTCTTCAGTTTTGTGTGTAAAATTGTAGTGTACTTTGCTTTGTAAATTCGTAGTGTTTTTCGTATCGCAGTTTTACTCCTGGTTCAATGTTAGAGAAGGCCGTTTGGTCTTAACTCTGCCAGGTTAAATAAACCATTTTATATTTATTATTATTATTATTATTATTATTATTATTATTATTATCCTCTCGAGTGTAATTTATATTTGTTACCGTTAATCGAATATATTTGAATTTGTTCACCTCTTCAAAGGATAAATTTTCGAATTGTATACTGGGTGTTCATTTCAAAGTGTGTCATGACGTCACTGTTGTGAGTCAGCGATTTGTAGCGAGTTTCAGCTTTTATGTCAGAGAAGTTTCCTATTAATCAAGGCGTTCTTCAATCTGAACTTGAGAACGTGTACGGTATAACTTGAATGTCGTAGCAACAGATGGCGGTCTGTAAAGTCTGTGTGCTACCATAACCTCTTTCGAAATGTGTTTTGCGCGGGCAAGTCGTACGCAGGGTATTTGTTATCATCGATTGCGTACGGCAACATTCCACAACACAAACCAAAATGCTCCGTGTCCATGTTGACTGTCCAAGTTAATGTCAACAAATACGTAAGTAATCGTCTTAATCCTCTCCCCATATCCCGACAGTAAGAAAAAAACTCATTTCAGTACGTGTTTCCAAACAGTTCACATTCTTGACACTACAGGCGTTACCGTACGTATCGGTAAGTAATCTTCAGAATGAACGCCGTACTTGTTAGGCAACTTCTCTCGCATTTAGGTAATACGCCTCTGCGGAAGTGTAGGATGATTGAATTCTCTAGGCTCATCGGCTAGCCACATGACGACATACAGCGAGCCATGACACATTTTGAACTGAACAACCAGTAGATGTATCCATTTCGTGCAATGTTCCGGTCACGAGACAGAATGATATTCCGTAGTTTCCCCTAACTATGGTCCACATTTTTCACAGTATTCTTTGTATATTCAGTACTATTCATCCAGATTAAGAGAAATTTTGGCTTCGGACTCTTGTAAGTGTATATTAAATAAATATTGACATATTTGTTTAAAATTATTTAATTACAAGTGTTAAAAAAAATAAGAATTGGTACATAGTTGTATTCTGAGTTGCCCAACCATGGTCCACTCATATATTCATGCTTGAAAGCATGGATGGACTATAGCTGGAAACATTGAGTTTCTAATATATGGGTAGAAACATAATCCACCACAGAAATATTAAAAATAAATGAAAAGTACATGGATTATTTTTATTAGTACATATTACAGAAACACACATAAACAAGTGAAATCTGAAAGTCATTTTCCTGCAACAATGAACAACTACGTATATTCAAGAACAAAAGTACGGTGTCAAAATAAACTAACACATTCTTAGCAAAATATTATGCAATTAAATTCACTGATAATGTTTATTTACCATACTGAGAACTACATTCAGTAGACTTATTTCGATTCTTTGAATCTCGAATTCTCTTGTAATTCTGAAATTGAAAATAGATCTCTCTTTTTTGAGGCGCATTTGGGGTCTTCAATTTGTTTTATTATGTCTTCCTTTCTATAGAATAAAATGTCTTCCATTTCTCGCCACCTCAGAAATTGCAGTTTCTTACTATACATGAAACAACAGCTCCATTGTTCTTCGCTTCCAAAACTTTCCCTGGCCACAATTCCTCCTAATAAGTAACTACCATATAACTATGTGCTTTAGCATTAATTTAACAGATTTCGTCTTCTTTTCCACATCTGACTCACTGTCTGAAAATATGGAGAGAACACCGGAAATTTCATAATCTGTATCCAATTCAATTTCATCGCTCTCATGGTCACTTACCGGGGCGGTTGTTTTCCTTGTACCCTGAAGTTGTCGTTTTAAGGCTGGTTCACAATAAACCGGGAACGGAAACGACAACGAGAACGAGAACGGAAATAATGTTAAAATAAAAGTATTTAAATGTGAGCATTCACAATAGTTAATTATGAATGCTCACATTTAAAAACATATATTTTAACAATATTTCCCTTCTCGTTCTCGTTTCCGTTCCCCATTTATTGTGAACCAGCCTTTGCCGGACCATCATTCGTGCTAGTACCATTGATGCTGGAACAGCCTGTTTCTTTATTTACTGGACTATAATGTTAAATGGTGTTTTAGAATATACTTTTTACCGTATTTGCAGAAGTAAATAATCACATTGATCACATTTTATTAAAACACATATTTAAAAATGAAATACAACTATGGCCCACGAAAAATTGTGGTACATAATTGAGGACTGACTTCTAGCCTTGAGGATAAACAATTTTCACGCAGAGTCCTTAACCTCTGCCGTCTAATTATTACGTGAAAGTAATCACTACGGGCCGTATTCATAGACATTTTTAGCGCGGGCTTTCGGTGGATTATCAGCGAACTAACGATTTTCGTATTCATAAACCAGTGTTAGCGATAGGATATGATTTGAATTCTGTACAAGTAACCAGTGGATAGCCGGGGCTAGCTTAGTACGCTCGTAGCGCGTGCTGCGAAATGTCTATGAATAGCACCCTATATAGCCAGAATTAATTGTACAACTAAAACTTACCAGTTCTAAAGAGGAGAGCTTAATAAAACAGACAAACACAAACTCACTGATTTCGTGTCTTCACCACACATTCAATAGAACGATACACACTGACCTTGTCAAGTATCCATATCATTGCCACGTGTCGTGGTAGATGAAAGCATCTATGGAGAAGATAATTCCATCACAGTGACGCCTCAAAAGACAAACACCGAACTCTTGGGGGACTAAGTGGTACATAATGCGTTTTGGACCATAGTTGGGTGCTTGGACCATAGCTAGAGGAAATGACGGTACTTTGTCTTTTCGGGATTTACTTCCAAACATGTCTCCTTACTTGCTTCAAGTAAAACATCATTGTCCTAGCTAACAAAATAGGGTTATACAGGGACATCATTTTATTTTTACTAACATTTTTACTATTAACCTGTCTATAACTTTAGAAAACCGGAAACACCGCTTGCTCCCCCCTCCAAGACTGGAGTTCGATGATACTCGCGTAAAACACAAATCACTCTACTAGGTATAGGAAGGAAGAAAAGTAGTTTATCCATTTACGTAAACTAGGAAATATCGCGATTTTGAGTTTGATAATTTGCATTAGGTTTTTCTTTAATCTAAGTACAGTACTGTATTAAGAATAAGTGTTTTTACTCACGAAGTGAGTTATCCATGCGAACGTATTCATTATGCAGTGTATATTATACTGTCTACAGTACATTAGCGTACAATATAGAAAAAGAAGTTAAATTGAAAAATAATCATAATATGAATATTTAAACACAATTTTGAAAAATGGTGGCCGTTCATTTCGATACAGGCTTCAGTTCTTTTGTGCATATTATCGCACTATAGACTATTGCATCTAATTCCAATTTCCAGTTCCGTCCTTCGTACTAGTAACTCATGTTGAAATAATTCTGTACCTACTCTACGTACTGTAAATTCAATCTTCACTTCTGCCCGACCCGAAAATATAAAATTACTCACACATGCTATCTACTGTCCGTCCAAGTGGTTATGCTGCAGGATTGTAGACAGGGAGGAAATCACGTGACAGTTAATTACTGAACGAGGCCCTTTTATTTAAGTTAAATTAAACAGCTGTATAATATTACGTAAACTTCCAATTCCTAAGAGAAATTAATGTTTTCAGAAAAGAGCTAAGACAGGCCAGCTATTACAGAGGGGCGAGCAGAAGCAGGTGGGGGAAATCGGGATGCGACGTAGGCAAACGGACAGTACCTGTGCGAAAATATGATTCAATATTGAAAGCTCTTTCGTCACTGGAAAACGCGAAAATATTTCTGGAACGTACTATACTCAGTAAGTCAGTAGTGCTTACTATCTGCGGTCTTGGTTCTGTGTGGAATTGGAACTTCCTTAGTAGAAGGGGTGGGAGTGAAGTGCATTCAAAAACTCAGGTACAATAAAATTTGAAGTAAAAATAAAATGATGTCCCTGTACATTTCGAACCTTTTGAAGAGATAAAGATTCATAGCAGTTAAAAAATAGGATATATGGCCAGTTGTTTCACACTAACCATGATTAATATGGTTAATAATGATAGTGCAGTGTAATATTTAGATTCTAGCAAAATATGTCGGCGACATAGACTCGGTTTATTTGTAGCACGATGTGTTGGTGTGATGTATAGTAAAGAACGCCTGCCGACATTGTGAGCTAGCGTCTTTTTATATTGTGTGCCTGTACCCAAGGGAGCAGCAAAGATAAGGGCTCAGTCTAGCGCTAGGGGAAGTGTTCTGTGAAACAAAATTAAAAAGAAGGTTATTTACAGCATAACTAGAAGAAGCGCTACACCATGGTTATAAATAATTATTCTTTCGTATTTTATATCAGTTATAAGCTGCAGCAAAAGAGGAAAAAATACCCTAGATTGTCTAACTCCGGTGTTGAGTTTGTACATTAATTTGTTATAATCAGACAATCAATTTGTTGCAGAACCATGACTTATCTTTTCAAATTTATTACTCTAAATGAGACACTACTTTATTGCAAATACACGAGATTGTGGACACATTTTGTCATTACATTTTTCGGTTCTTATATACAGTTTATTATAAAACAACCTTCTGAATATAGGCCTACAGGTTGCAGAAAAAGATAAAGTAAAAAAAAATGCAGGATGATTCGTTTGGGTATGGCTAAAATAAAAACACCGTAAAACATTTATTACTGACCTTTATTTGTTGCAACTTTGTGCACACAACACGGAAAGTTGGGAGATTCCTCAGAGCTCAACATGACCCCCATTGCGCACCCTGCACAACTCATAACGGTGATGCAATTCAGCCCATGTCCATTGTAACATAAGAGGGGTGATTTGTGGAAAAGCTTGAGTAAATCTTACTCTCAGATCATCTGTGATCCTGGGTTTCTTTGAATAGACAATGTCTTTAACAAAACCGTACACGAAGAAGCCAGGAGGGGTTAGATCTGGGGATTTTGGAGGCCAAGCTAAGAGATAGCTGCTTGTCATACTGCGTTTCGCCTGCGACCTCCTGCATGTTTTTTTTTTTAACATAGAACCTGTTTCTACAAATGTCCGCGAGCACAAATTATGGAATCGTATTTACGTACATTACGCACACCATACTCACGTTAAAATTCCCTTTGAACTCTTTTAACACTCTCAAAATTAGCAAAGAATACATTGTGTCCGCTGTTGATTTGTAGTAGCAATTTTAATCATCTACGATTTTCGTTTCTTCTTTCAGATTGTGCATTGTTGATTTTCATATCTGGAGTGTAGTTGCAAAATCAGATACATTACTTTTTTTTTTTTATAATGAGACAATATTATATTTAATATCTTCATATGATTCTTCAACTGCTATAGTACTGTTATGCTCCGAAGGCAGGTAGGATAAAGGTGCCTACTTCCGTGATATCCCTTATCCCGTGATAAAATTTTAATTGACTGTCATGGAGTTGTGGTCTCTGACTTTTAAGTTTTTGAAATACCTAACAGATAGCAAGAAACGTCTTCTTTTCAATTATATTGATTACCTGCCTTTTGAATAGAAGCAGTCGACTGCAGAAGCTTTTGTTCTCGCTCCTGAAGAAACATTTTTTATTTGAAGAAGGAATTAATATAGCATTAATATAGCCGAATCAATGTGTATCATTATTTAAACACTGTAAGACAATAACATTGGTACAGGAGCTTTCCCATTTTCGGATTTATTTATACTTTCATATTTCTTCTTCCTGGCTCACTCGACCAGTGATGCCAACGTTAAAAATGAAAATTAATGTCTATGAAAGAAAATAGTTCGTGGAAATAATAATAGAAATAAGTTATAAAAAACATTAATTATAATTATAATTATAATAAGATAGTAAGGCATATTATTTAACTTAATTACTGCAGTTGTTAGGAATATAAACAATGAGATACAATAGGCCTAGTTTTACAATTCAATTTATTCAAATTTAATTTTGTGTTGAATTTAACTCTCAGTTTATTTTGTTTATAACATATTAATATGTACTATGTATTCCTGTAATTACACAAGTATATCTTATGAAATTTTTCCATGTTGTAATTTCTTACTTAACCCATATTAAAGCAATATACCATGACTTTAATGTCTTTTATGCTCGACCATGCCGAAATGTAGTAATTGTACACCTGGTAGCAGAACTTTAATGCATGTCATTAAAGTACACCTCCTCATTAAAGGTCAGGTCTTTCAGCCAATGATGACTCAGGTTACAACTGTTCAGCCAATGACAGGTCAGCTTTCTACCGTTATAAAACCGCAAGTATCGATTATTCTCGGATATGTAATCGAAAGAGAATTATCGAAAAGTCACGGAGGCTTTAAATCCAATACTTTCGCAGAAGGTTATGTTCTGTTACTATAATAATTAGCGTTAATTTTAAATCATATTCAAATAAATTCAATTTGTCATCTCGTTTTTCAATGTCTAATTTAATTTCAGTGTTATCTCTGTAGGTTCTTATGGCCTAGCAAGGTCAATATGAACATCTATTCCTCGGAAAAAATGAATACTTTCGCGTCTGCGCACATCTCACAACATACGGGACATTGGTCAAGGTCAGATACAAAGAAAATTAATAATATCAAGTTAGAAATATGGTCGAGCATAAAAAGTCGTATGAAACTCGCCTATAATGGTAATTAAGAAGCTCGTATGAAAATTATGAAACTCGCTTGCGCTCGTTTCATAAATATCCATACTCGCTTCTTAATTACCTTCATTATAGGCTCGTTGCATAATGTACTATTTCGAAATACACGTTTGTTTTCTGAACAGTTAATGAGGATTATTTTAGTATCACGGAATTAGGATATCACTCACGGAATTAGGAAACAACTACCACGGAATTTGGATCCCTGGCATGGATTTGGGAGCCACTGTATAACAATGAAGAATCACCAAACTTGTGAAACTATTGACACTGAATTTGTAAAAACTGTAGCTAAAGGTCCAAATAACATTATTTAGGTGTTATTTAAAAATTGTTATTAAAATTTAGCATAAATATAGACTTTATTAAATATGTCACTGAATTAGGCAACCTTATCCTACATCACATGGATTTGTATTAGTTGCAAATCCTTGGTACCTTGCAAACGTTTTTCCTTCATACAGAAAAATTATGTTTTAGTCATGTATCTGATTTTGCAACTAAACGCCTTACATATGGACGCTTCCATCTTTTAATCATAATATAACCACCAAGAAATTTTTCCTGCTGTCGTAATAGCTTTATAATAATAAATTAATATTATCCATACCCAAACAGATCAGACTGTATAATAATGACGGAAATAATAACATAGGATTTAAGTGGAGTTCCTACTTATCGCATGCAAAATAATGGTAAAAATAGCGTATCTTCAAGTAGCCATAAATGAAATACTATTCATGAGAGCTCTTCCTTCTTTTTAACTGATGTGTGTATGCACTATGAACATTCTTGACGGTGAAGATTTGTATAAGCTCAGTGCCCATAAAATTGCATATCTCTACTAATAATAAAACTGTAGCCGAAATTTTTCTGGTAATTTTCGATTTTCCAAAAATAATTGGTCCTAACATATATAATTAACCACCCTGAAACCGAAAATCGCTTTTTTGAAATTTTTGTTTGTATGTCTGTCTGTATGTTTGTTACCTTTTCACGCGATAATGGCTGAACGGATTTCGATGAAAATTGGAATATGAATTAAGTTCGTTGTAACTTAGATTTTAGGCTATATGGCATTCAAAATACATTATTTAAATGGGGGGGTTATAAGGGGGCCTAAATTAAATAAATCGAAATATCTCGCTTATTATTGATTTTTTTGTGAAAAATGTTACATAACAAAAGTTTCTTTAAAAATAATTTGTGATAAGGTTTATTCCTTGGAAAAATTTGATAGGACTTATATTTAATGAGATAAATGAGTTTTAAAATTAAAATAACTACCATCTAAGGCCGTATAATGAAATAAAAAACAAATGACTTCGTCTATAAGGGGCCTTGGACAGCAACAATCGAAAGCTATGAACGATAGCGTACAGAGAATGTTTCTGTGTTTGTATGAAGTAATATCGGAAGCTAAATTAACCGATTTGTATAATTAATTATTATTTCACCATTGGAAAGTGTAGTTTCTCTAGATGGACATAATGCTATAATATTATTACAGTAATTTCTGATATACATTAATAATGTAATATATAATAAAATATATAATATAATATATAATATAATATATAATATAATATAATATAATATAATATAATATAATATAATATAATATAATATAATATAATATAATATAATATGTAATATTATATAATATAATTTAAGTTATTTGAAGGGTTCAGAACCATAGTGGGCCAAGTGCCATTTACTGAAAACGTAGAAAACAAGGGTAAAAATTAAGTTATTACCATAGTTCAATGGAAACCTATAACAAGTAAAATAAAGTATACACATTAAATCTAAATGATGTCAGTCTTCATTAAAGTATGGTTGCATGTAATAACAATTAAGAAACATGTTAAAGGAATTGTCATTGCACCAAATGAGTGTCTCTGGACCAAAATGATCGCATTTTAATCATTTGGATACAATTTAAATTAAGTAACATATTAAACGATTTATCCTTCTATCAAACACGAATGTTCCCTGGATCATATGTCCTATATTAATTATGTAATTACTTTATATTTATTTCTATCGGCTGCAGCGGAGCGCACGGGAACGGCTGGTAAATTAATAATTTTGGTCGTGTGTGTTTTAATATATATGATCAGTAAGTGGCTAAAATTACAGTTCAAATAGGGTGGACCTAATCACAGGCATGTAGTGAATTAATGAGAAAAAGAAAGGTTTAAATTCAAATATTATTTAAGGGGAAGAATTTACTCTAGAGTAACCATTATTTTTTTATTTTAAAGCTTAATGGTTGTCTGAATTTGTAAAGTATTCGTAAATAGACAATTATTAAAATTTTCTGAACGAATTTTAGAGATATATTATTTAAATTCTTATTTTATTCACGAAATAGTCCTAATAAATGTCACGCGAGGTCTGAGATTTCCCAGACTAGCTTCGCCCGTGAATTTATCGGGAAATCTTAAACTTCTCGTGACATTAATATAGATAATTCTAGCGAAATGATTCCAAGGTCCAGCGCCAAACGTTATTCAAAATTTCTTCTCTGTGGATTGAGGGGAAAACCCCGGACATGAACCCAGGCTCGCTGCTTTCACGGTCAGTCATACTATTCCGTTACACCTCAGCTGTAAATTTAGTGTAATTTATTTGAACTTATGACAAACAAATATAGGCCTATGTTATTATTAAATACGAGAAAAGTTCGTACCGGCACCGGAAATCGAACCCAGGACCTCTCAGCTCTGCGCGCTTAGCACTCTTATCAACTGAGCCATGCCGGGACACGATCCACGGGGCCGGCCGAACCCCCCTATGGTTATTTTACGGCCTTACTGCCTGCACTTGAGACGATGCACGTCATATATGCAGGAGCTCATATTTTAAATGACTTTGTGGCCATATTCAACATCAGTTTCATGACAACTACTAACGGTTTAATACATCAAATATTCATATGTATGAGGTCTCGCCCGGTATGGCTCAGTTGGTAAGAGCGCTCAGCGCGCAGAGCTGAGAGGTCCTGGGTTCGATTCCCGGTGCCGCACAGTGGTCTAGAATGCAAATTTAGCGGGACATATTAATAACTTTTCAGCTACCTGACAGATTTTTATGAAATTTTACACAGTACTTACAGGTAGGATATATGTTTTGTATGCAAGCTCTCGTTACGTTGGTATAAGGGAAACTACCCCTTATAGGGGGGCGCATTTAGACAAAATTAGAAACTTTTCTCCTATCTGACACATTTTTATTAAATTTTACAAAGCAGTTACAAGTAGCATATATGTTTTGTATACAAGCTCTGATTACGTTCGTATAAGGAGAACTACCCCTTATAGGGGGCGCAATTAGAAAAAATTAGTAACTTTTCTCATATTTAACAGATTTTTATGAAATTTTACACAGCATATATGTTTTGTATACAAGCTCTCGTTACGTTGGTATAAGGGGAACCACCCCTTACAGTGGGGGCGCAATTATACAAAATTAATATATATTTTTTCTATTTAACAGATTTTTATGAAATTTTACAAAGCAGTTACAAGTAGCATATATGTTTTGTATACAAGTTCTGATTACGTTCGTATAAGGGGAACTACTCCTTATAGGGGGCGCAATTAGACAAAATTAGTAACTTTTCTCCTATTTAACAGATTTTTATGAAATTGTACAAAGTAGTTACAGGCAGCATATATGTTTTGTATACAAGCTCTCGTTACGTTGGTATAAGGGGACTACCCCTTATAGGGGGGCGCAATTAAACAAAATTAGTAACTTTTCTCCTATTTGATAGATTTCTATGAGATTTTACAAAACAGTTACATGGAACATATATGTTTTGTATACAAGCTCTGATTACGTTCGTATAAGGGGAACTACCCCTTATAGGGGGCGCAATGAGACAAAATTTAGTAACTTTTCTCCTATTTAACAGATTTTTATGAAATTTTACAAAGTAGTTACAGGTAGCATGTATGTTTTTGTATACAAGCTCTCATTACGTTGGTCTAAGTGTAACTACCCCGTATAGGGGGGCGCAATTAGACAAAATTAGTAACTTTTGTCCTCTCTAACAGATTTTTATGAAATTTTATACAGTAGTTACACTTAGTACATTTGTTTTGTGTACAAACTCTGTTTACGTTGGTATGAGCAGAAGTGCCCCTTACAGGGGGATGCATTTAGACAAAATCTTATGGGGGGGGAATGTAATATTTTAGGTACTATTGCACCTTCTGGACACTCGGGAAGCTTATTTGATACATAATTAACAAGCTGCCATCTTGAATTCCCTGGATTATACTGCGGAAGCAGATTCGGTTCACAGATATTGAAATAACTGCAACCGAGAAAAATTGCACTACTGCACCTCGAAAGAATAGTGCTCATAAATTACTACTTCCGCAAATCTGCGCACCTTAAGACTAGATTTAAAATAGAGGTAAATAGTGGAGGAAGTGAAAAAAAATCATTTTTGGACGAACCAAAGGGTTTTTTTTTTCTCTACCTTAGCAAAGTTTGTACTCAATGCTTATATTTATATTTTGTCCCGTGTCCATTCATGCTAATTTGACATGCTATAATAACATTAAATGTAACACAAAGAAACAGTGTTACATACCTAAAGAACTTCTTGATATGTTGATACCAAATATGAATGGAATCGACCACTTACAACAGAGTTACAGCACAAGGAAAACGGCAGACTCGCGGCGCTTGCAGAGTAAGAATGCTGGCAGGCGAAATGTGGCATGTTACCGGCTTCTTATCTCGCTATGCAGCCACCTCCGCTGATTAAGATTATCAATTCAGTGTTACTCAGTTATATAGGAAAAATAATTTAAGGGTTTAATTTCATTTTTTTAAATGTCATTTTTCTCCATTTGTCCTCCTAAATATCGATTTTAGACCACTGTGTGCCGGTACGAATTTTTCTCGTATATAATAGTAATAATACAATAGACTAATTCATATTAGTCGTGTAATATTGAATGAGGTGGGCGAGACCTCATACATACGAATATTTGATGTAGGCCTGTGTCTTTGCTTCTTCGGATAATTTGTATGTTTTTTTTACATATCCTTTGGGAAGCTGAAATTCATTGCACGCAACAGAGCATCCCCTTCCTTAAGCAGTAGATAATGATGACCAAGTTCAATATCGTCGTCGCAGGATCTTGTCTCTCTTCCTGTGAAATCTAGTGCGTGTTGTCCTCTAATATGAGAGTGCTTTAGTTGAAATACCTCTTCACTAACATTTCCAAGTGAAAAGGGTTCGAAGAACTAAAGAAGTAATTCCTTATTGGAAGGAATAAAGTGGTCGGATAATGAATAATACATTTTAGAGGATGTTTCTTTCCAATGAAATAAAGAAAGAACAAAACCCATACTCCTCTTTGCTGCCTTTTGAAACAAAAACATTGGAAAGACATTTGGACGTATAGAATAGAGACGAAGAGAAACTAATCAAGTTTGAAAATTCGCTGAATTGGGCGGAATATTCCCCCATTGTGAATTCTGAATCCAGGCTTTTCTGTTTCCGCATATTTTAAAACTTCTTTGCACTCTTTTTTTCCTTTTCATTTCGACAGACGTCTTCACAAAGCAGGTCTTTAAATCGATTCATTGTGGTAGGCTTAGATTCTTTGATCGAACGTGCTAGAATGAAATGTGTCATTGTCATTTTATAGTCTCAGTCGAACTCTCACTCTCTCAATTGGTAGGCAGCTTCTTAATCTATAGAATTACTCAGGATATGCAAGAAAATACTCTTTATTGCATCCTGCAGGTTATGTATACACACTCATCATGCATATAGTTTGCAAGAAGAATCGTAATTTCAATTACTCCCCTAACTTACGTTCATGCTTATTAAATGGAGTATGACTAATGACCACACTTAAATTTACAGTTTCATGTGTAGTAACTATTATTTTGTTTTCAGGTCAATATTATTTATTTGTTTATTTATATATTAACTTAACTCTAAAAAGCCAGTCTCTCATTACTGATCTTAAATATCTGCCATCTGCTAGTACAGGTCTGGTATTACACTTTACTCACGTTCTTTCAAGCTATCTATTCTTTCCAGGGTTGCCAGGTGTCCCGATTTACATATAAAAATCCCGAGTGCCGCTTCCATTCGAGACGGGACGCAAAAAGTTCCTCCTTCAGAAAATTAAAATATTTTTGAGATCCTGAAATTGTATTAATTCTTTTTCTCACTGAAATACTTTTCACTGTAATTACCAAAATGGTAAATAATTATGGCTTTTGTTATACGTACAGATTATCTCATCAACAGAGCTTGTCTTCGTAACTATTTGAGAGACCTAAATATTTTAGTTTAAAAAAAGTGTTCGTTTGTAAAACATACAGTACATTTCGAAAATTTTAATGAAAAATGGACTATAAGTATTATTTTTACTTCGGAATGTGTACACTTCTTTAATTACTGAAGGGTTTTATTCATTTTCAATATGTGGTCTACATTTTAGTATGATTGGGAGGTGTATACACAGAATGCCAGAACAAAAATAAAGATAACAGCAAAATATTATAATTTAAAGCAAAATGTCACATGTCTAGTGTCCCATAAAATTAAATAGCAACTGCAGGCTGTCACATAGAAAATTTAAGTAATGGCGTTTTGCTACAGCAGGACATCATCAAGCGTAAAATATAATAACATAGCAACAATTTATATAGTCACTTCCAATTTTTAGGCACGGGTCACAGAGGAAAACGAGTACAATCGGCCACATGTTGTCCTTTTTATCACGATATATTGTTTCCAGTTTATCAATTAACTTAATGGTACTGCATTTTTTTTTGTAGAGGGGGACTAAATATTAAAAATTGTGTTGCCCCTCGCCGTTAACTGTGTTTATGCACGTGCATAGAGAGCTCTAACAAAATTCGTAACACTTAGTAGCGCAAGGAACCTTTCAATATTACAAACTTCTTAGTAAGTTTATTTTCTATTTTTATTAATTTGTAAAAGTTTGTCTCGTGACGAGAATACCGTACGAAATGGAAATATAAAAATTGGAAATTTATCTTTTGAAGAAGTGGAGAAGTTCAAATATCTTGGAGCAACAGTAACACATATAAATGATACTCGGGAGGAAATAAAAGACAGAATAAATATGGGAAATGCCTGTTATTAAATGTTTGAGAAGCTTTTATCGACCAGTCTGCCGTCAAAAAATCTGAAAGTTAGAATTTATAAAACACTTATATTACCGGTTGTGAAACTTGGACTCTCACTTTGAGAGAGGAACATAGGTTAAGGGTGTCTGAGAATAAGGTTCTTAGGAAAATATTAGGGACTAAAAGGGATGAAGTTACAGGAGAATGGAGAAAGTTACACAACACAGAACTGCATGCATTGTATTCAGCACCTTACGTAATTAGGAACATTAAATCCAGACCTTTGAGATGGGCAGGGTATGTAACATGTATGGGCGAATCCAGAAATGCATATAGAGTGTTAGTTCGGAGGCCGGAGGGAAAAAGATCTTTAGGGAGGCCGAGATGTAGATGGGAGGATAATATTAAAATGGATTTGAGGGAGGTGGGATATGATGATAGAGAATGGATTAATCTTGCTCAGGATAGGGACCAATGGTGGACTTATTTGAGGGCGGCAATGAACCTCCGGGTTCTTTAAAAGCCAGTAAGTAAGTGATACAATGTTATTGTCTTATATGTCTCTGTTGTTTGTTTTATATGCATTAGTTGACTTTGTCAATTACACAAATATGTGTTCACTAACTGTGCGATACTCAGTGTACTGAATGTACTCGGTTGTGAAGAAGACGGCTAGGAAATTATTCTCGCGAGCGCATACAATCGAGAATAATTCATAACCGAACGTTTGAAACAGTTGCTCGGTCGAGAGGTTGTTGCACTACAATTATATCAACTTTTATCACCTGGCACACAAGACAGTCTACATAATAATGTTACCATTTGTTTTTATTTCGGATAACACGAAAAACCTGAATTATTTGTACTTTTATGCTCGACCATGCCGGAATGTAGTAATTATACACCTGGTAGCAGACCTTTAATGTATGTCATTAAAGTACACCTACTCATTAAAGGTCGGGTCTTTCAGCCAATGACGGCTCAGGTTACAACTGTTCAGCCAATGACAGGTCAGCTTTCTACCGTTATATAACCGCAAGTATCGATTATTCTCGGATATGCAATCGAAAGAGAATTAGCGAAAAGTCACGGAGGCTGGAAATCCAATACTGTCGCAGAAGGTTATGTTCTGTTACTATAATAACTAGCGTTAATTGTAAATAATATTCAAATAAATTCAATTTGTCATCTCGTTTTTCAATGTCTAATTTAATTTTAATGTTATATCTGTGGGTTCTTATGGCCTAGCAAAGTCAATGTGAACATCTGTTCTTCGGAAAAAAATCAATACTTTAGCGTCTGCGCACATCTCACAACATACGGGACATTGGCCAAGGTCAGATACAAAGAAAATTAATAATATCAAGTTAGAAATATGGTCGAGCATAAAAAGTCGTATGAAAGTCTCTTGCGCTCGTTTCATAAATATCCATACTCGCTTCTTAATTACCTTCATTGTAGGCTCGTTGCATAATGTACTATTAAATAACATAATCTTTAAATAACACAGCTCTTTAAATAAAATAATGCTTTATATTATCAATAATGTTATTCAGCATCCTTCTTATCAAACTTATAATATCAGTAATAAAAATGTTAAATGCAGCTTTGTAAATATGTGATTGTATAAAAAGAACAGAGATTTTGGTAATCCTTTCCAAATTTCTTCAAAAGTAGACATAATCTATTTCAGTCACAGTATTTAACAAAAACAAACCAAATCAAAAGTTCACTTTGCTTAATATTTTTACAAAAGTGTATATTAAGAGATGCGTAATCGCATTGATTCACGTTGGAGCTACTTACGGTAAGGTGAATGCAGGTACCCAATATTCATTTTTGAGTAGTTTATATTCACTTTTGTCCTTTGGCATTACGAATACAACACTGTTACAAAATATTATAACTATTCCATTCAACTAGAAGATAAATACAAATATATTTATTTTATTTTTAGTGCTGCTTATACTATATATTTATATTCCTATAGACAACATAGTTTGTTAAAATCGTATTTTACTTTATTTATTTATTAATATATTGTCATTTAAGTATTTTATTGTAATTTTTATTAAATCTGGTAACTTGTACAGTTTTGGTTCACTAATGAAGTGATACGGCATCAGATAGTTTAATAATTTCCATATCGCATAGGCTACTGTAAACACATCGATCGAAGAGAGTTTTCAGTCTATGATACCTTTCCGTCCGACGGTCGACCGTGATACTTCGGGTGTTTTGCTTTCTGCGGAATCGAAACACGCGGCAGCTAGAGAGAGCGGCCGACAGACTCTCGATCGGCCGTTCTTAATGAAATGTAGAGCTCTGTTACAGACTTACGTCTATTATTAGATTTATTATAATTCAAATTATTATTACGGCGTCCAGGAATTCATAACTGGGTATTTTTTTTTACTCAATCGTTGTATTATGATTGTAGACGTTTGAGAAGACGAATATTTTGAGCGTGAAATCTCAGTAACATTGCTACTGCAACTTGTATTATAACACTTGATACAGATAATTAAATTGTATTGTCAATAAAATAGGAGACGGGTTAGATAGATGGATTTATTGACTAATATTATACATACAGATGTTATATTATCGTAATTTTCTCTAAAATCCAGTGCACGGGTCTTCTGACCGTACGTGCTTCGTATCTAAAACAAGTCCTGCTTGGTAGGTTTCACTCCCCTCACCTATGATTATATCCAACCACTCTCTAAAAGAACATACATATTGAAATGAAAATGGCACAACAAAACACATTATGTAATATATCCTAACCTAAAACATACATAAAAGTGTATAATTGGGTAGATATCATTATCCCTTCGTCAGTTCGTATCACAAACTTCCACAGCTGCAGTTCTAATCTTTCTCGCCTTCAAGAGAAACAATCCAGTCTTTTGTTCGTATTCTCTATTCCCCATGAGGTCAAGACATGCAAGCGATCTCCTATTCTGACTTTACATCGAGGGTGGTAGATATTTTCTCCGTACTTGTTCCAATTCGACACACTGTAATAAAATATGTCTGTAGCAGTCCTCTTCTGTTCAAAGTGAACAAAGGCGCTCTCCTCCTTCGTTGACAATTTTGATACCTTTCCATGCCCACAATCTTAGCCACGCTGAACCTGCTCTGCTGTCTTTGTTACAAGAATTTATGTAGTCACACGTCCCCCAGTTAACCATGAGATCTGATTGTAGATGTAGTGAGGACTTTTCTGAACATTGGAGCTCAATGTCTTGCCTGTCGATATCAATTAATCGCATCTTCACATTACGCCATATATTCCTCCTGTTATTATCACCTCTATCCCACACCCATCCCATTCCTAAATGATGCACTCTCTCTGCAGTTTAGACACCCATCCTTTTTCTCAACCCTCTCTTTGTTGAGCTTTGTAGCAAATCGACCGTAGAAGTGACTCATCCCCAAATATAAATTTTAACCTGTACTTTATCACCCTGCAGTCCGGATAATTTAAATTTCGACCTTTTTAAATACGCTGGAGAAGAATTTACCTATCGATTTCTTAAACAATATATGGGCAGGATTAAACCCCCCAGAAAGTTGGCAAAAAGCCATTGTAGTACCCATTTATAAGAAAGGAAACAAAATACTATGTGAAAATTACAGGGGTATAAGTCTTCTCAATTCTGGATATAAGATGTATATAGCCATAATCAAAAATAAACTATCACATCTTTACGAAGACAAAATCACTGAAGAACAGAATGGATTCCGAAAAGGAAGATCATGTTGTGACAGCTATTCACCATGAAGATTATAATTGAAAAGCACAGAGAATTTAATATTCCAACCCACTTAGCTTTTATTGATTTCATAAAAGCTTTTGATAGAGTTGATAGAAATAAACTCTTAGAGATTTTACGCTCTGATAATGTGCCAAACCAAATCATTCTCTTCATTTATAATTTATATCAACAAAATGAAATTGCCATAAGAACTGAACGCGGAACTACTAGCTGGACTTCCATCAACCAAGGTGTTAGACAAGGGTGCGGTCATTCCCCTCTGTTGTTTATTATATATATGAACCATATTTTATACATTTGGGGGCAAAGTCATCATGCTGGAATTCAAATTAATCGAAACACAGTTCTCGATACACTAATGTTTGCCGACGATCAGGTTATTATCGCTAAAACAGAGGATGCTTTACAAAGAGCCATTTATAATTTGCAAATAATCGCCTCTGATTTCAATATGGAAATCTCAAAAGAGAAAACAAAAGTCATGGCATTTTCGGGAGAGAACCCAATTCCAAGTAAGATCATGATAAATAATACTTTAATTGAACGTGTTAATTCATTTAACTATTTAGGTTATAACCTCTCTTACATCACTGATGAAGATATGTCGAACAAAATATCTAAATTTATAAAAATCACTGGTGTCATTAACGCCGTCTTCAAATCCTCCCATGTTCAGAAGCATACAAGGCTAAAGGTATATAAAACACTAGCTCGACCGGTCCTCACTTACGGTAGCGAGGCATGGACAATCGGAAAAGCTGGTGAGCAAAGGCTGGCGACAGCTGAAATGAGGTTCATGAGACGAACAGCGGGATGCTCTTTGCTGGAACACCGTAAAAATGTGGACATATTGCAGGAACTCAAAATGGATCCTATAGTTAATTTTGTTCAACAATATCGACTTCAGTGGAAAGGATGGATCGCACTAGATGGCCTAAACAGATTCTTACTTATGTACCGAGAGGAAAGAGGAAATTGGGAAGACCACGAAAGCGCTGGCATGAGACCGTAACAGATCCTGTAGGGTCTAATGCGTGAGGGATATGATGATGATGATGATGATGATGATGACTTTATCACCCTAACTTCCATATGAATTAATTCGTTATGAAATCCAAACTCCTTTAGTACCCCGCAATTAGCTGTGCTTCGGCCAATTCCAAGGATTCGTTTCAGGAAGTCCGTTTTTAGCGTATAGGTATGAATTCTATTTATATTGCTGATTTTACTTGAAATTGTTTAATGCAATTTTTAGTTATTATGACCTTTAAATTAGTTAACCCGACAGCATTTATCTTTACCAAGAAGAATTTAATATCACTAGAGTAAGAACTTAATAAAATTAAAATTCTTAAATTGTTTTGTGCGAGATCGTGCGTATTTGCTTGCTTTCCGCACAAAACCAATACGCAGTAAGTGTGAAATACCACATTCAGTATTCCCAACGTAACACACATACATAACAATTTCCCTCTTCTTACCGCTTAAGCGCCATATTCATTTTACTGCTTTAGGCTTTTAGCATATTATTTTTAATAATAGTAATAATTATAAATTGGAAACTTACCACTGCAATTTCACCTAAATTGCACTGTTAATTATTGTTTCTAAATATTTGCAAAAATTAAGTAAACTGTACAACACTACAAAAGTTACTGCATTTGTAATGCAAGTAACATTAAGGAAGCCGTGAAAAAATCAACAAGATTCCAGATGCCGATGTTATTACTGCAATATGTTATATAAATAACATTGTTAAAATATTAAAATGAAAAATAAATCATTACATAACCTTACGTTTAAGTTCGCATTTATAGACTGGGGGAAAAAAAAAGACAGGCGTATATCACGGCCTGCTGGAATATAGTAAACACAGAAAACATTTTATAGCAACAATGTTGAAGATAGATATTTTAGTTTTTAAAAGTTGCCGTCATTGAACAGAAACCAACATGGAGATTTCATTGCAACTAATTAGAAATTCCTCTTTCAGGTATGTAATAAACGATCTTCGCACAAAATAATGTACGATACACGAGCGGTATGTTTGTTTTCATGTCCTCGGAAATTAAAAAAGCTCAACTGCGTTTCGCTTTTTCAATCTTTTCCTCGAACATGAAAACATCAACATACCGCTCTTGTAACGCATATTACTATTTTGAATCCATTAGAAAAGTAGCATTAATTTCAATGTGAATTGTGCTAGAATTCACTTTGCCTTCAGTTTAATTCCACAAAACACTGAGGCTAATTAAATAGTAATGCATAATGTGTCGTAAAAAGTTATGTTTCATTTTCAGTTGAGATACTGCAAGCACTACACGAGAAGCAAACAATAATGGGTGCTTTCTCATCTCTACAATCTGTTCGCAGCTGCAGCTTTAATCATTTCTGCTGAAATCTTCAAGCGAAATTGTTATTCCATGTACACATTCCTAGACATGTTGTCAGGCAAATGGCAGCATTTCCATACGTGGAAGATTTCACCTCTGACCCCTGCGGGTTATGTTGTCCTGTGGGAGGGCTTGTACTGTCGACCTGCAGGCAACTGGGAGAGCTAGGCAAATGTCTGTGACAGGACGTCGCAAAGGTTGCTTTATGTGTGTAGGGGCTCCTCAACGAATATAATACGGCATTGTATAATCTGTTAACGCAGTGATTCCCAACTTTTTTGACTGACGACACACTTCACTGAACGCCCACGATATCGCGACACACTTATAATAATAATAATAATAATAATAATAATAATAATAATAATAATAATAATAATAACAATAATAATAACAATAATAATAACAATAATAATAACAATAATAATAATAATAACAATAATAATAATAATAGTAATAATAATAATAGTAATAACAATAATAATAATAATAATATTAATAACAATAATAATAATATATTTTTTTTAATTTAGAATATTAACGTGCAAAAACAACAGCACAAGGCCAATTACAGTTTTGCACGATACAAAACAGAACAAAACAACAAATGATGATGAGAATGAATGATAGAAAATGGCAATGAGATGAAATACAAACAATATAATGATCTACATCAATCATTGATCAAATAATAATTATAAAATTATAAAATTAGTACAATGAGAATTGAAATAATGGAATGGTCTACATGAATCAATAGACCAAATGCAAGAAATATATGGACAAATAATTATTAAAATTAGATCAGTGAGTTAAAACTCAAAGATATACTACACATTAAATGGATCCAAGTTGAATCCATTCAAATTAGCATATTTAATGCATCTGCAGACCGGAGAGAGAGATTTAGGATTCTTATTATAAAACAATTTATGAAATCTTAAACTATTAGCAGGAATACGAAGACTGATATTGCTTATGAAAGATTCACAATCAATATCGCTCTTAATGACTTTGCAAAAAAATAAATAATCAAGACCCTGACGTCTGGTGAACAAACTACCGCAATTGAAATAATTGCATTTAATCTCATAGTTATAATCGGAATTTGGTAAAAATCTATAAGAACACAAGGAAATAAATTTTCTTTGGATATTCTCCAATTTAGCCGAGTCAGTGGAAGTAATGGAGTTCCATACAACAGATGCATATTCAAGCTTGGATCTAACCAACGTATAGTATAAAATTAATAAACACATAGGAGTGGAAAAATAATAAGTTATAGACCTAATTAGACCAAGCATTCTTAACGAATGGGTATAAATATATTGCACATGATCATGGAAATATAATTTTGAATCAAGTAGGACACCAAGATCTCTAATACAATCTTTCCTAGTAATTACGACATTACTGAGAGAATAGTTAAATTTTAGGGAGATAGTTTTTCCGTGAAAAGGAAATAACAAAAGTTTTGGATTGATTAATTTTCATTCCATTTTCAACAGACCATTGTGAAATTGAATTAATGTCATTTTGAAGAATTTGACAATCAACCAAACTATTAATTTTGCGAAAGATTTTGAGATCATCCGCAAACAAAAGGCAGCTAGAACTTATTCTTTTACTTATATCATTTATAAATAATAAAAATAAGAGAGGTCCCAAAGTAGACCCTTGAGGAACACCGCATAAACTATTAAATGGAACCGAGAGAGAATTACCTAGTCGAACACAAGACTATCTATCTGTTAAATAATTTTCAAACCAATTAACATAGTTAGTGGAGAGACCAAAATTACTTAATTTATTTAATAAAATTTTGTGAGGAACAACATCAAATGCTTTGCTAAAATCAAAATAAATTGAGTCAATTTGACCTTGATTTTCAACTGTAGGCATTAAGAGATTAAGATAGGAAACTAAATTAGTAGTAGTAGATTTCCCTCTTGTAAATCCAATGTTGGGCCGAATTGATCTTATTTTTAACATAAAATGAAATGTGTTTGTGGATAATTTTTTCAAAAATTTTAGAAAAATTGTTTAGGATAGAAATGGGTCTATAATTAGTAACACTGTTTTTATTACCATTTTTGAAAACTGGAATAATGGATGCTTCCTTCCAAAGTGACGGGTAAATTCCTGTTTTTAAGCTAAGATTGAACAAAAAAGTTAAAACAGGCAAGAAAATATTAGAGCAACCCTTGATTATAAAATTAGGAATGCTATCAATACCTTTACATTTATTAGGCTTTAGCTTTTTAATAGCTTTATTTACATCATCGAATGTAATATTAGGCAGGGACAAACAGTCAGTGATATTAGAATCATAAGTAATGAAATTAGAGTTACAATTTTGTTGAACAGATTTAAATTGACTAGCAAATGCATTTGCAATTTCTTTTTCATCTGTGATGTGAACGCCATTTATTATTAGTTCTGTGGGATTACTATTAGTTTTTCGAAAAGTTTCTACATATTTCCAAAATTTATTTGGTTCATGCTTTAGGTTATCATCAATTGATTGTAACCATTTGAATTTATCAGATTTAATCATGGCTTTGACTTGTTTTCTAAGATTAGAAAAAAATTTGATAATGATGATCAGTTTTATATTTTTTGTAATTTTTATGAGCTTTACTTTTTTTCTTAATAAGCTGACGTAATTCGTTTGAAAACCATTTAGGATAGTGCGATTTTTTAACAAAGGTGACAGGGACACAAAGGGATATAGCATTGTTTATAATTTGAGACAAGGAATTTGCAGCAGTGTTTACATCAGTAGTCTGATATAAGCTAGTCCAATCATAATTGTATAGAATAGAATAAAGGTTCAGATAATCACCTTGAGAATAATTTAAATAAGAACTGATTAGAGAGTGTCCCGGTAACGATAATTTTACTTAAATATAAATAGAGATAGATGGATGATAAGTATCCTCTAAAACTAGAGAGTGATCGGCAAGTTTAACTGTACTGTTTTTATCATTAGTAAAAACCAAATCAAGAAGCTTTTTACTCGTAACGGTAGAGTTAATTTGGATTAATCCAAGAAGGCAGGACGAGGAATATAAATCCTTAGCCTTAATTTTAGAGTAATAATGAGTATCATTAAGATTGGAACCAGTTGACCAGTCCATACCAGGAGTATTAAAATCACCAAGGATTACTATTCTAAAATTATGAGTGTCGAGATTTTTTTCAAGAAAATTAAGATAAGATTTTAAGTGAATGTGATCTGTATCAGGAGAGAAATAATGGTTACCTAATAACAGATTAAAACCATCAGTCATTCTAAGTTCAACCCAAACGCATTCACTAATAATTTCTAAGTCAAAACGTCTTTTTGTAAAAGGTAACTGGTTGCTAATCGCTGTTAGGACACAGTAATAACAATAATAATAATAATAGTAATAACAATAATAATAATAGTAATAACAATAATAATAATAATAGTAATAACAACAATAATAATAGTAATAACAATAATAATAATAGTAATAACAATAATAATAATAATAGTAATAACAATAATAACAATAATAATAATAACAATAATAATAACAATAATAATAATAACAATAATAATAACAATAATAATAACAATAATAATAATAATAATAATAATAATAATAACAATAACAACAACAATAATAATAATAATAACAATAATAATAGTAATAATAATAATAATAGTAATAATAATAATAACAATAATAATAGTAATAATAATAATAACAATAATAATAGTAATAACAATAATAATAATAATAATAGTAATAACAATAATAATAATAGTAATAACAATAATAATAATAATAGTAATAACAATAATAATAATAATAGTAATAACAATAATAATAATAATAATAATAGTAATAACAATAATAATAATAGTAATAACAATAATAATAATAATAGTAATAACAATAATAATATAATAATAGTAATAATAATAATAAAAATAATACTTACCGGTTTTAAGGAACCCGGAGGTTCATTGCCGCCTCCACATAAGCCCGCCATTGGTCCCTATCCTGAGAAAGATTAATCCATTCTCTATCCCACCTCCCTCAAATCCATTCTAATATTATCTTCCCATCTACGTCTTCGCCTTCCTAAAGGTCTTTTTCCCTCCGGCCTCCCAACTAACACGCTATATGCATTTCTGGATTCGCCCATACGTGCTACATGCCCTGCCCATCTCAAAAGTTTGGATTTAATGTTCCTAATTATGTCAGGTGAAGAATACAATACGTGCAATTCTGTGTTGTGTAACTTTCTCCATTCTCCTGTAACTTCGTCCCTCTTAGCCCCAAATATTTTCCTAAGCACCCTATTCTCAAACACCCTTAACGTATGTTCCTCTCTCAAAGTGAGAGTCCAAGTTTCACAACCATAAAGAACAACCGGTACTGTAACTGTTTCATGAATTCTAACTTTGAGATTTTTTGACAGCAGACTGGATGATGAAAGCTTTTGAACCGAATAATAAGAGGCATTTTCCAGATTTATTGTGTGTTTAATTTCCTCCCGAGTATCATTTATATTTGTTACTGTTGCTCCAAGATATTTGAACTTCTCCACCTCTTCAAAAGATAAATTTCCAATTTTTATATTTCCATTTCGTACGATATTCTCGTCACGAGACATAATCATATAGTCTACTTTGTCTTTTCGGGATTTACTTCCAAACCTATCGCTTTACTTGCTTCCAGTAAAATTCGCGTGTTTTCCCTAATCGTTTGTGGATATTCTCCTAACATATTCACGTCATCCGCATAGACAAGCAGCTGATGTAACCCCTTCAATTCCAAGCCCTCTCTGTTATCCTGGACTTTCCTAATGGCATACCCTAGAGCAAAGTTAAAAAGTAAAGGTCATAGTGCATCTCCTTGCTTTAGCCCACAATAATAATAATAATAATAATAATAATAATAATAATAATAATAATAATAATAATAATGCTTTTCTTCTGCAGAAAAAGGTGGTGGAACTCTGTGCAGAATATTTTATATTGGACGAGGAGATGATTACTGTTCGCTGCACGAGAATTTTATCGTTTCCAATCTCCTTTTCTTCCAACTAAGACTCTCAAGGTGAAAGCGGAATTTAAAGAAAATTCATATAAAAACATAGTTGTTCAAATATAAGCTATTTCAGTTCCATGATGAAAAATGCAAGAAAAAGCTGCCGGAAATCCGTTCCAGCGGGTTCCGCCAGAAAAAAGCACAGATAACTTCTATGTAGTGTCGGACATCCAGGGTTGTAGATAGGTCGATGTCAACACACAATCGAAAAAAAAACAAAGGTAGGCTATGTGTTATAAATCCCGACCTCTCTATGATGCTGGATGTCCGATAAAAGATTTTTATTATCGCTTTTGAAAACTTATCTATTTAAATTAATGTGAAGTCAGTGCTTGTGGGTTGCACATAATTTTTCTATGCGTGGCCTTATGGTTGATAGGACAGGCCAAAAGGAAATCATCTTCAAGATAAAGCAGTCTGTTCCTTTGTTTAGAGTTCACTATTTTCATGGTAAAAAAAATGCTGAATCACACAGGCATGACGTTGAAAACGGCGTTCTAAATGTATTTTTAGTTTATTCTGCACCATCGACTGATTTGACAAAACATTTCCGCATATAAGACACTCGAGCTTTTGTTTACTGTATAATATTCAACTCCAGGCCACGTAAAACCGTATTGAAAATACAGGGACATCATTTTATTTTTACTAACATTTTTAATATTAACCTGGCTATACATTTAGAGAACCGGAAACACAGTTTGCTACCCCTTCCACGAATGTAGTTCGATGATACTGGCGTAAAACACAAACAAATCACTTTACTAGGTATAGGAGGGAAGAAAAGTAGTTCATTCGTTTACGTAAACTAGGAAATATCGCTATTTTGAGTTCGATAATTTTCATTAGGTTTTTGTGTAATCAAAATACAGTACTGTATTAAGAATGAGTGCTTTTATTCAGGAATTGAGTTATCCATGCGAACATATTCATTATGCAGTGTATATTATACTGTCTACAGCACATTAGCGTACAATATAGAGAAAGAAGTTAAATTGAAAAATAATCATAAAATGAATATTTAAACACATTTTTGAAAATGGTGGCCTTTCATTTCGATACAGGCTTCAGTTCTTTTGTGCATATTATCGCACTATAGACTATTGTATCTAATTCCAATTACCAGTATCGTCCTTCGTACTAGTAACTCATGTTCAAATAATTCTGTACCCACTCTATAAAAGAATACCTTACGTACTGTAAATTCAATCTTCACTTCTGCCCGACCCGGGCAGATAAAATTATTCAGACATGCTATCCACTGTCCGTCCAAGTGGTTATGCCGCAGGAACTTAGAAAGGGGGGAAATCACGTTACAGTTAATTACTTAACGAGGCCCTTTTATTTAAGTTATTTTAAGCAGTTTTATAATATTACGTAAACTTCCAATTCCTAACAGAAATTAATGTTTTCAGAAAAGATCTAAGACAGCCTAGCTCCTATAGACGGGCTGGCAGAAGGAGGTGGGGGAAATCGGGATGCGACTTAGGCAAACGGACAGTACCTGTGCGAAAATATGATTCAATATTGAAAGCTCTTTCGTCACTAGAAAACGCGAACATATTTCTGGAACGACTATACTCACTAACTCAGTGCTGTTTACTGTATCCGGTCTTGGATCTGTGTGGAGGACAGTTGGAACTTCCTTAGTAGAAGGGGTGGGATTGAAGTACATTCAAAAACTCAGGTACAATAAAAATTGAAGTAAAAATAAAATTATGTCCCTCTATTAATCACTACATTTACGAAACGCAGTACGTTTTTGTGAACTCTGAAGGAAATTTTTGTTCACATTATTTGAATTAGCACTGCTGTAATCTAACCCAGAACTTCATTCACATTGTCTCTTTCGAATTAAAAATTTGCCCATGATAAAATCTAAGAAAGCACTTTTGATAAAATAATCGCATTGTCACCCGTTCACAATACTGACGATTCTAAAGTCTGTTTATTATTAAGTGGGAAGAGTAAACGAATTACTAAGCTTTCTTAGAGGTGTTCTCTTTCATTCGAATTATTATCGCCAGGCAGAAAAATTAAACTGAGCCTGCATTGTTGTAGGTGTTGCACGTTTCATTGGTAAAGACTATCTCAAAATAAAATGTATCATATCAAAGACTTCGCTGTAAATTAAAAAAAATTCGTTGTGAAAAGACTTTCTGGATGGCATAAAATTTAATTCTCACTTCCAAAATTTTGCGACGCACTCCATGCGGCTACACGACACACCGGTTGGGAACCCCTTTTTAACACATTGCATGCTTCTATAGCGATCTTTTATATTTTAGTCACATTATTTCATAAGTAAATAATTAAATAAATTTAAGAAACGAAATATAATTCTCTATCGAACATGTAAAAATTAAAGGAAACGAGGCATTGAACAAATACTATAAATCATTCCTCAGCTAAGTAAAGTTTTCTTTTCCCAGTTGTCTTACATATTTTTATCTTATTTTAATAGGCCTATAACTATCATAACCTACTGTTAAACATTTTTCACATGTCCAAACATTGTAAGTTGTCACTTTTCAACAGAATTATCTTTATTATTCTCTCTTTCTGTGATGTTTGAGGCAATGAGCTTGCCACTTATCCCTCTGTCCCTGTTTACGCGTCTCTCGTGATTGGTTGATTTGAATGGTTGCCATGGTAAAATGCTAAAGGAGCTATTTGTCTGGTCCGAAGTAGTTTTGGACACACCATAAACGTCTTGAAAAGAATTTTTTTTTTCTTTCTTAGAGGACTGATTTCCTGGCAATCCGCAAAAATTCCAGACGGTTGGTAACTCTATTCGGAATTCATGTTATAAAATCAGTGAACAGTAAGAAGTTCTTCATTATAGCTGTATGAAGGTAATTAGCTATTCCGTTGTGAAGTACCAATTATAAATTTAGAAAAAAGGAAATGGCTGTAACGGTAGTAGTTTATATGTAGATTTCCGGGGAAGTTGTCGCTTAAGGCTATTTTCGCTATGAATGTCGCCTTACATGTCTGAGATTTGAATCGAAATAGGAAAACCGTTTGGAAAAAATGTATGAATCATTCAAATAATCTTCAAAAATAATACCAGCATCAGTTATACTTCTCATATTGAAGGACAAACGTTTAAATTCTGCGAGAGGTTTGAAATTCAATAGCGTGTGGATTTACACGAGCTGTCTGATAAGGTATTTTCAGCGTATAGGAAACCTTGTGCCGCTTGTGTTTCTGAGAGTGACAGTAGATGGACACAGTCCAAGGAAATACCACCGCTGCAGAACTGTCTTCCAACAATTTCAAGACTGGCAACAACCTCACTTGCCAAAATACCAACCAAAATATCACCACTAAGACAAAATACTATTAAACGAAATATTCTCTAAAAACTTCACCTCTCGAGCTGCGAAATAAGTTTTTTATACATTATTTTCTTAGAAGTCCTACACCGATAAATTTAATTAAAACCTACAACGCGGAGGAAGCGAAGCGTGCCAAAAACACGAACTACATTTGGGATAGAAAATGGTTAACCTACATTGTGTTTGAATGTTTTGTCTAATCGAAAGTGGGTAAATTAAGATTGTTATTAACGCTCACTTAAGTTAAAAAGCTGTTCACAACGATAAGATAACTTTTTAGTTGATTATTTAACGACGCTGTACCAACTACTAGGTTCTTTGGCGTCAGTGATTTGGTGATAGCGAGATGGTGTTTGGCGAGATGAGGCCGAGGATTCGTCGTAGATTACCTGGCATGCACCTTACGGTTGGGGAAAACCTCGGAAAAAACCCAACCAGGTAATCAGCCCAAGCGGAGATGGAACCTGCGCCCGAGCGCAACTTTAGATCGGCAGGCAAACACCTTAACCGACTGAGCCACGCCGGTGGGTGATAAGATAACGAAGTGAATGTTATGAACAAATGTTTTAGCAGTAAGGTAGTAGTTGTAGTGCTAATAATAAGTTAATATTAGAAGTGATAAAACGTAATAGTAGTTATATTATTATTATTATTAGTAATAATAATAATAATAATAATAATAATAATAATAATAATACGAACAAAAAGAATACCAAGAATTGAATGACTGCCTAGAATAACGTTGTAAGTCGGTTTTTGACCAAACTGAGTTTTCGGCTGAAAAATGTTGTATCGCACATCTTGCATCATGGACTGCCATCATCTTGCTAATATACTAAATCATATATACCCAGATTGCTCTGCATTATAGGCTTTGACGGTAACAACTTTTCTCAGGTTTACTATGCTGCCATCTAGTTGTTACATAAGGAGTCACGTCATAACTCCCACTTGAATTGCATTAGCAACTGTACTGCCATCTCGTGTTCGTTTACGGGGATGGGTGGCGATCCTGGTGGTTGTTCTCTTCAACATAGGAATGAGCAAACTATGTGTGATCTTGGCTGATACAATACTTCGAGAGCTGTAGTATTTTGATTGTGTTGCTGAGCTGAATACCGTTGTAAAGCAAATAAAATGGCTGACAATCATACATGTAGCGTGTCACATGGGTAGAGGTTATTGCCAAAGAAAGGCCAAGCAAACCATTTGAGGTTATTCATATGCAACAAGAATACTTTAGGGATATAGGGCTACCAAGCAAACAATAAACAAGGATCCAGACCTCAAGATAACAACTGCCTGGTTTCAGTTCAGTTCTGATGATCCTATGTCTCTGAAAATGCGGAAATTTCAAGACATATTGTTACCATAGGCAGTGCTTTCTCTAATTCCTTAAAATATAACGAACAAAAAAGCCTAATACCATTTTGCTTGTTTTTTTGCGAGGTTTCTGAAGAAATAATACTTTTATGCCGACATTTCGATCGCGAATTTCACGAATAATGTTTAAAATACTGTTTAATTTCTTGTATAACAACAAAGAGAACGTTTATTATGTTCACGTTGCAGCAGTATTTTCATTAGAAAATTCACACATAACGAATTAATCGATTGAAGAAACATTGGAAACATTGATTGTCGAGTGACGTACAGAAGGTCTAAAAATCTGGCATCGCTATTGGGACGGCAGTCTCGTATTACTCGCAACTGATCAGCTGTTGTGATATTTACAATGCACTAGTGTGCAGTTGGACGTACGGCGATAGAGTTTAGTTTATTTCAAAGCTACGAGATGCCAGCGTTCACAAATCGTGAGTAGTTAGACATGATCCAGTCCGCGGAAGAAATTCGGAACAGTGAAGGACTACTGGCCAGAGTTCGTAATAATTGGACTAGAAGATGTGAAAGCTGCACGCACGCTGACGGTGGACATTTTGAACAGTACCTGTAAAATGTGAGTGGAATGTGATTTACAGAGTTTATTACTCTTTATTTCATTATTAACGCCCAGAATTAGTGATTCGTAAAACAAACTGTAATGTTAATTATATTATGTTCACAAAGTTACGTCAGTATTTTTTTCATTAATTGTAACTGAAACTCAATCCGAAGTGTTTTCACTTCACTTCACATTAGTGTACTTATTTCGTGCTTACATTAAGATTATTACGTCGTATTGAATTATTAGTGTGCATTCATTGTTGAACTACGCCCGAACACGAGCTATTTTGTTCATTCAGGTTATAAATTTACATTTTCTGACATTAAATTACACAAACTAAACACGTAACAGTTACGTCCCTATCCGGAGTTTACGTAGATCATTTTTGTGTGAAGATTTATCCCCAGATTAGCTCGCGAAGTATTGCAACGAAGCTCAGTACATTTTTTGTTTGCTACCGCCCTCTCCCTCGCCTGCTGCAAGGTGTAAGGTGAAAGGTAGTTGAACTTAACCCACACCCTTCAAGTCGCTGACCGCATGAGGTGCAGGGTACTACTTATGCGGCGTTGAGACATCTTGCAATTGTCATCATCGCTTTCGAAACACTTGTAATTATCTCACTATCCGTAAGTTCTTTAATTTGTTTTATTTGGCAAAACTTACTCTAAATAATGAAATCTATGGCTTCTGTCAATTAATGTACTACTTTACCTTCCACCCTGTATATAAAAGGTGTGAATACTTAACGAACTATTAATGCGGACCTCACACTGTCATATTTTGTAATAATTAACAATGTTAGTATGGAATAAACATGTTTTAAATTTTCTGACAAACTGTAAAAACTGACTTACAATATTATTCTAGGCAGCAATTCAATTATTCCAAGATAAACATTTCTGTGCCATAATTTTAAAGTTATTTTTTATAAGATCGAACAATGATCCCTTCAGTTAGACAAGGATGGGTCAAAAGCCTTTTTCAGATTAGGTCTACAATCTTGTCTATACTAATAATAAATCTGTAGCCGAAATTTTTCTGGTAATTTTCGATTTTACAAAAATAATTTGTCCTAATATATATAATTAGCCACCATGAAACCGAAAATCGCTTTTTTTTAATTTTTGTTAGTATGTCTGTCTATCTGTCTGTATGTTTGTTACCTTTTCACGCGATAATGGCTGAACGGATTTCGATGAAAATTGGAATATAAATTAAGTTCGTTGTAACTTAGATTTGAGGCTATATGGCATTCAAAATACATTATTTATAAGGGGGGTTATAAGGGGACCTGAATTAAATAAATCGAAATATCTCCCGTAGTATTGATTTTGTCAAAAATATTACATAACAAAAGTTTCTTTAAAACTCATTTTCGATAAGTTGTATTCTTTGCAAAAGTTTGATACTACTGATATTTATTGAGATAAATGAGTTTTAAAATTAAAATAACTGCCATCTAAAGCCGTGTAACGAAATAAAAAACAAATGACTTGGTCTATAAGGGGCCTTGGACAACAACAATCGAAAGCTATGACAGATAGCCTACAGAGATTATTTCTGTGTTTGTATGAAGTAATATCGGAAGCTAAATTAAACGATTTGTATAATTAATTATTATTTCACCATTGGAAAGTGTAGTTTCTCTAGATGGACATAATACTATAATGTTATTACAGTAACTTCTGATATAATAATATAATATAATATAATATAATATAATATAATATAATATAATATAATATAATATAATATAATATAATATAATATAATTTAAGTTATTTGAAGGGTTCAGAACCATAGTGGGCCAAACGCCATTTACTGAATACGTAGAAAACAAGGGTTAAAATTAAGTTATTACCATAATTCAATGGAAACATATAGCAAGTAAAATAAAGTATACACATTATATCTAAATGATGTTAATGTTCATTAAACTATGGTTGCATGTAATAACAAGTAAGAAACATGTTAGAGGAATTGTCATTGCACCAAATGAGTGCTTTCTGGACCAAAATGATTGCATTTTGATTATTTAAATACAATTTAAATTAAGTAACATATTAAACGATTTATCCTTGTATCAAACACGAATGTTCCCTGATCAAATGTCCTATTTTAATTATTTAATTACTTTATATTTATTTCTAACGAGTGCAGCGGAGCGCACGGGTACGGCTAGTTTATATATATGTTATCGCAATTGTCTTTCGAGGTAATTCTACAATATCTCTGTACTATTTTCTCACCTTGGCTATACATTTTGCACCCAGTCATGATTTGGTCAGTTGTGCGCCCTGCATGCACGATGATTGTCGAAGTCCGAAAGGTGACTTGGATGACATTCGTGAACCCGATGCTGACAGGTGAGCCATCTTCCCTAGCCTGATAAGCTTGAAGGCTCGGAATCCAAAGCTTTCCTGTATTAGCATAGGCAACCCGTACTACTCTGAAGACAAACGAGCCTATTTTTAACTGTTGGAGATTACAGATAAAATGGGAAGAGGGGGAATAGAGTATGGTGGGAAAACTCTTTGCAACATCTGCTTTTATAGTAAGGATCACGTTAGAGTAATTCCTAAAAGGTTATTTTGACCGTCTCTTCAATATGATATAATATAATATTGTTTTATTTGATGTTCAGTCTAATTGACATATCACAATTTAAAAAAATTAATGACATTTACATATGTAAATGATCATTGCTATTATGAAACTTAAGCAAACGTTTTCGCCCTTCTGGCATCATCAGGCATTTTTTATACAATATCTTGTACATTTTAATGTCTTGTTGTGGAATCTGTACAAACTAATTTCAATTTTTTTTTTTCAATTTTATTTATTTCAAATGTACAGAATAAAGAAATATAATTACAAAACAAACAAAGAGAAATACAAATAAAATAATACAAGCAATATAAAAAGAAGATACAGTAGTATTAACAAAATTTGAGACCGAATGAGCAGCGCTCGTGCTCGGTCGCAGTTCAGATATAATATTAAAATAAAAAATAATAATATAAATAAATAAGTAAAATAAAATGGGAACTAAAATATAATTACAGCGGCAATGGAATTATATAATATAATATTAACACTATAGAAGAATAATATCGCAAGTGAAAAGTAGGACTAATATATATTTCAAAATTATAGAATGCAAATATAATATAGGTTGATTAATTCATACACATAGGCTATAAATTTATTTAATCAAATTGAAGATATTAACACGTTTCTAATTTTCTTGTTACATGTTAGTGGGTTACATGTTAGAAATTCTGGGTGTAATTTAGTTAAAGCATTGTACAACCGGGGGCCAAAATTTATGCTATGCTTTAGACCAGCAGATGTGAGACATTTAGGTTCTACTAATGTTGAATTAATATTTCGTCTTGTGTCATCATTGTGTGTCTGTAATACAAACTTATTACGATTTTTATGATAAAATTTTAACAGCGTATACTTATAAATTTGTTCAATATTAAATACATTAAATTCAGAATAAATTAATTTAGTTGGATAATTAAAACCCAACCTATAATATAATGTTAAACCAACTATTTGAGATAAACTTCTGATGATTAACGATCTAAAATATAAAATGCAGGTATAAAATTTAATATGTAAATAAAATTGTAGCTGACCTGTCTGTCTTATATTTAAATAATGACATATGAAATTGCAAGCATGATAAAACTATTTGGTTCCTCTTTAAACTTCATAATAGCTTCCATTAGTTGAATATTTGTTGCGAGTCTTGGTCTCTGGTACATCACTCGTTTTTGTTAGTGAAGTATTCTGAAAAGTATTGATTATTCTAATCAATTTTGGATGGGAAATCTTGTATAATACAAACGATAAAATTGTAATCGGAATACTCACATCTCTTCAGTGTTACCAACTAATAAAAGATATCGTCAAAAAGGGAAAAATCACAATGACATGCACTATAAAAATAATGATGATAATAATAATAATAATAATGTATTTTTTATTTACTTATTTATCACATTTTATCTTTATGTTGAGGTATTTTCTAAATAATTAATTCAATAATTTGTGAAAGAGTAGTCCTATATTTTCCTCCTGGACCTCTCGCACATTATGTTGGAAATTAGTAGATGAGTATAATCTGATATGAATATATATTTGCCTGACAATACGAAATTCATTGCTTTGACTAAACAGTTTACGATTCACGAGACCTAACCAAAATATGTAGTTTGTTTGATCACATACGAAATCCGAAAACAGAATACCACTTTGAAATGTATAATCTACTTAAAATACATACTCCCAAGTCACTACTATACTATTTCCTCTCTTGGACATTTTAATAATAAAATATATATGTATATTTTTTTTTGTCATTTAGTCATGTGCATGTTTCATTCCAAATAGGTTTAGGACTATAAATTATATCTTATTTAATGACCTGAATTAGTGTTGAATTGGAATCACAACGCAACACGACTGAATTATGTATTGATATTAATATTAATATCGGTATTAATTAATTATTATTTACGTACGTTCAAATTTCACAAGCTTATTTATGTAATTCCATTTTCTCAGTCCTACTACAAACCAAGATAATTGCTGCCAACATAACAGTTACAAACTAACTGCTAGTTGGTAGCATTTGTCAGAACTCGAAATTCGAAACTAAGTTGGTAAAAGTAAATTCAATCCGACATCTAGAAAATCACTGCAATCCACTAGCATATGTACAGGGACATCATTTTATTTTTACTTCAATTTTTATTGTACCTTAATTTTTTCATGTACTTCACTCCCACCTCCTCTACCAGTAAACTTCCAATCGTCCTCCACACAGAACCAAGGCCGCGTATGCAGTCAACGTCGACTTATGGTCATAGTAAACAGTACTGAGTTAGTGAGTATAGTACGTTTCAGAAATATGGTCACGTTTTCCAGTGACGAAAGAGCTTTCAATATTAGATAATATTTTCGCACAGGTACTGTCGCCCGTTTGCCTACGTCGCATCCCGGTTTTCACGACCCGCTTCTGCTCGCCCCTCTGTAAAGGCTAGTGGCTGGGCTGTCTTAGCGCTTTTCTGAAATCATTAATTTCTGTTACGAATTGGCCGTCTTAAGTAATATTATACAATTGTTTAAAATAACTAAAATAAAAGGACCTCGTTAAGTAATTAACTGTCACGTGATTTCCTCTCCTATCTACGACCCTGCGACAAAATCACTTGGACGGACAGTAGATAGCATGTCTGAGTAATTTTATCTTTTTGGATCGGGCAGAAGTGAAGATTGAATTTACAGTACGTAAGGTACTCCGTTATAGAATAGGTACAAAATTATTTCAACGTGAGTTACTAGTACGAAGGACGAAACTGCTAATTGGAATTAGGTACTATAATCTATAGATGATATGCACGAAAGGACTAAAGCCTGTATCGAAATTAATGGTCACTATTTTCAAAAATGTTTTTTTTTTTTATTTCCATATTATGATTATTTTTCAATTTAACTTCATTCTCTCTATATGGTACGCTAATGTGCTGTAGACAGTATAATATATATTGCATAATGAACACGTCCGAATGCATAGATCAGTTCGTGAGTAAAATCACTTACTGTTAATAAGGTACTGTATTTTTATTAAACAAAACCTAATGAAAATGTTTAAACTCAAAAGCGCGATATTTCCTAGTTTACATAAATGGATGAACTACTTTTCTTCTCTCCTATACCTAGTAAAGTGATTTGTTTGTATATTACGCCAGTATCATCGAACTCCAGTCGTGGAAGGGAGCAGCAAACGGTGTTTTCGCTTCTCAATCGTTAATTCAAAGGTGTAGCCAGGTTAATATTAGAAATGTTAGTAAAAATAAAATGATGTTCCTGTAGTAATAGGGGAAAATGGTTAGATTTCACCCTTGGGGTATTAACTAAGCAGGTCAGGGTTATACATCAGAAATTCCAACACAACCTGGACGAGGTTCGAACCAGAACTGCATGGATTTAAGAATCATAGACTGTACCTATATATCCTTGTAGGCCTACAAAGTGAAATCGATCCCAAAATTAATTTATATAGGCCTACTTTATGCGCTGCTACCTCAAACAACGGGAGGGAGATAGGAAGCTGTGTCCTAATAAGCTGTTTATTTGGATGTAGTCAGCTTAGCGGGACAAGTTGACGGGAGGATGTCAGAAGATGTTTATCCTTTAAGACGTAAAGTGCTATCTCGGATACTCATACTAACGGAACTGAAAACATCAACTTAACACCTCCAGCCCTTTTGTCATCCTACAACGTGCTGAAGTGGAAATGTTTGTTTCAATATAGTGTAAGAAGAAGAATAAGAACAGGTTATGAATAGGGAGCGGATTTTTATGTGCTAAAAATTTCAATGTATTTCTTTTTTTATGTGCCAGAAAGTACGAAAATATTTGCTAAAAATATATATTTTAATATGACAAAAATACTTTACTTAGCATGAAAAAAAATGTTACTAGGTACTCACCAACCACACTTGAGTGCTAGTAGTTGGCCGAGAATTGCAGTGAACAACAAAGGTCATCTCCAAATTCTCCATCACAAATGCATGCCGATTAGGCCTATCTCTGAACAACGACTTATACTGTGAAAACGATCTTTCCACATCACAGGACGTCAGACGTGCATATTTAAAGACAGGAATGTCACAAACACAAACACCGTCAATTTCACTTACAGGCACATCCTCCAATATTTGAGCAACTTTACACATTATTTTATATCCACCGTTTTTCCCAAACACATTCTGGAATTTGTTCCTTAGTAGGCCTACTTGTACTTCTGAACCTGGTAGCGAGTCTAGTTTAATTCCCACGGCACGCACCTCTCTGTTTCAGAAAACAGGTTTCTGGATGTTTCGAGTTTTTTATGGTGTCACCCAAAAAGCTTAATTTGCCAATAGGAAAGCCAAATCGTTTTTTTTTTTAAATAATCACCTTTCAGTATATCTCGAAGGATATCGATTGACAAAACCCGATAACAGGGAATCACAACAAGATATTATATTGCCTTACTTGATAGACATGAGCGAGAGGCGAGAGATTTGTTTAAATTAAATAATATTCATACCCGAGCTCTTATCTGTTGTGTTTCACAAAGTGTCGAATGAAATCATCTTCAGCAACAATAAACATTCCTAATTATGTGTTGCAAGATCTCTCCTCCTTGTCCATGTTAATTTATTCTCTAATAATAACACTGATATGCTGCCTAGCAGTTCTCAGAACTTGAGGCGATACTATTACGAAAATGGATCACGGATACACCACACAGCTCTTAGAAGCACGAAGCAATCAAGAATTCTTAAAAAATATAACGTATTTCTGAGTGATATAATTGATTTAGTTTTAAAATATTTAAAAGTGCTTGTAAAAATTATTTAAATAAAATAAACTCCAAGATTTATGTGTTTATAATATATTTCCTGAAAATATATATTTACATAATTTTTTTGTGGAAATATGTGTTTTTTGTGCGAAAAAAAATTCGGGTTTTAAATTTGAAGCTTCATGTTCGGAATTTTTAACTTTGTTAATTGCGTTTTATCACACGCAAAAAGAATATTTAATTACATAGGAAGCCGCTCCTTACTTATGAAATACCATTAGGACAGGGGCTTCGATCACCAACGCCGGAGTGAATTTTTCTCCTCAAATATTAATTTTTAATATTACAGATATTATTCTGTAGGACAAATTAATAAAAAAAATCTTTAATATTAGCCTTCCTTTATATTTCCTCAGATGAACCATATATCTTAATATCGTCTGTCATCTGATATCTTCTTCCGTCCCGAACTTTTCTCCCGTTCACCATTCCATCCAGTGCATCCTTCAGTAGGCATTTTCTTCTCAACCAGTGACCCAGCCAATTCCTTTTTCTCTTTCTGATCAGTTTCAGCACCATCCATCCTTTATCCACTTTTTCTAACACAGCTTCGTTTCTTACTCTGTCCATTTCACACGCTCCATCCATCTCCATATCCACATTTCAAATGCTCCTCTTCGGTTCTCTTCACTTCGTCATAATGTCCATGTTTCTGCCCCATACGATGCTACACTCCACACAAAGCACTTCATTAGTCTCTTCCTTAGTTCTTTCTCCAGAGGTCATTTTTCTATTAAAAGCTTCCTTTACCATTGTTATTCTCCTTTTGACTTCTAGTCAGCAGCTCATGTTACTGCTTCTAGTACACCCCAAGTATTTGAATATAATAATAATAGTAATAATAATAATAATAATAATAATAATAATAATAATAATTTATTTTTTGTGTTAAGAAGCGCTTATAATACAAATTTAAGATTATTTGCAGCACACGTTTTCCATTATTAAATGTTACGTAGCGCTTATGATACAAAATTAAGATTATGTACAGTACACTCTTTCCGTTAGGCCTATTAAAAATGTTAAGCAGTGCTTAAAATAGAAATTTAAGATTATGTACAGCACATTTTTTCCATTATTAACTTCACACTGTAGTCAAACAAGAACCTAAGGTACATAGGGGAACATGGGCCACATTGAAACAAAAAATATATTTTATTTTTTATAATTTTTTTTTATTTTGAATATTCTCAAAATTTTTGTTTCAGAGGCAAGACATATCAATAAACTATCAATACCATATCAAGCTAGCTAACAATAATTGAAACTTTGTGTGAAAAAATTGCAATCTTATAATGTGCATGTGTTTCATCGTGCCCCATGCCATGGGGTAGGTTGAAACACAGTTAAGTCCACCTTGAAACAGAATGTTATTAGTAAGGCAATAACACTAAGGACCATGAAAAAAACATTGTTATTAGTTAAACATCCATTACAACGAAATACACTACAAATATAAGCACAAATGTCACATTTCAGTGATTCGTTAACGAATGTTGTAACTTGATAGATTAATTTCAAAGGAAATAAATGACTGCTGTCGTTTTGTTTTACCCAACATAGTGGGTTGTGGCAAAATAAACACAATTTGCTGTTTTTCTACCAACGATTGATCTGGAACTGCAGGAAAAATAAATTTGTTTTCAAATTTTACACTTTTTCTTAAAAAGTTTACTTCAATATCATCTGCCATCACTTTCACAACCTGCCCGGTATAATAAATTGTTGAGGCAACACCTCCTCGTTCAGTCATAAATTTCACTAACACAAAGTCACCTTTTACAGGATCCCCATTAAAATTCATGGGAGGAACTGGATCAGAACTAGCCCAATCAGCATCCTCATCTGATGAATGGTGATCTTCTGACTGAAATTCATCACATTCTGAATCAGTCACTGTTTCTCGTTCTTGTTTCTTCAGAGGTCTTTTATTCATATTTTTCCCCTGAGGATTTCGGTTCTTCCTTATTTCCTCATTTGCCATTTTCTCAGGAGTATCGGTGATGATGACACTTCTTACTCTACGTCTTTTAGATGCTGCAGGTCTTCTTTCTTGTGCCTTTGGGAAAGGTCGAATATCTTCCGGGGTGACAACTGCATGATCGCTCATCTTTTGTTTCTCCGGTGTTTTAGGAACTCTGTTTTCCTGTTCTTGTTCTTGAATGTCCTTATCCAAATCTGTAGGAGGAGCAGGAGGGAGCCTGTTTGTCACTTCACTTGGAAGAAAATCAACATGACTAAAGACAACAGGATCATATGGAAATATTCCGCTTTTCTTAAATCCACTCATGATATTTTCTGGGGTCATTCCTCTGCTATGGGCAATTCCAACACAGGCTGCTACATCGTAGATGGTCACTGGGGTCCCTGATTTCTTAAGAACTGCAGCATTCAAAGCAGAATTATAATGTGCCTTAAATGAAAAGAACACTGACACATCCAAAGGCTGAAGTCTCGCTGAACAGTGTGGTGGTATTGTGAGAATGGTTACTCCGCTTCTTTTAGCAAGATCAACTGCTTCCACTGAGAGATGGCTCTCATGATTGTCATAGATGAGCAGTGCAGGGTTCTCTGGAGTTGTGCCAGAATGTTTAATAAAATGTCTAATAACCTCTGTAAATAAATTAGTTGTCATCCAACCTGATTTTGAGGCCAAACCCAAGGATCCGGGAGGAGCACCATGAAGCATGTTTTCCTTGAAGTGCACCCTTGGGAAAATCAGCACTGGTGGAAGTGCCACACCACTTGCGGACACAATGCAACATGTTGTCACAAGAACACCGCGTTCGCCACTGGTCACTTGGCAAACACTCTTCTTCCCTTTTTGAGCAATGATACGTGGTTGACTGTCGGGAACAGTTTTTGTACCAGTCTCATCTAAATTAAAAACTCTTGTCCCACTTGCAAAATCTGGGTTTCGTTCATAGCATTTCCGTAAATTATCAAAAAACACCTTTACGTTACTTTTGTTGAATGCAGTCGCTCTACTTAGGCTGCATGATTCTGGTTTCCGAATGCTCAGCTCAGGATGTCGCTTCAGGAAGTAATATAACCAATCCAATCCGGCCATTTCTTGTTCTTTCCAGTTTCTTGGCACTGAAATAGCATTTTTTAAAGCAATTTGATGTGCCAATTTACGGCATTCTTTTGGTGTGGTACCATAGGCTCTATCAGCTGACTGTTGAAGGTACGTGACTAATAATTCTTCAATGTGATCTGGAATAACCCTTCTCGTATTATATTTAGGTTTCAGTTTCACTGTAGGATCCAATTCAAATTTCTTTACATAACGGTGAAGAGTAGCATATGAAATTCCATGTGCAGCTGCAGCTTCTCTCAATGTTTTCCCTTCTGATTTCACTTGCCTTATAGCATTTCTCATTTGCTCTTCAGAGAAGTTTCCCTTATTTGTTTTTCTTTGTCTATTCCTTCCCATGTTTAATCTGAAAATACAAAATAAATGTAACTTACGGGCCTATGTTTACCATGCCCAGCTACAACTATAATTTAGGTTATATTTTTAAAATAAAATATTGTTTCATTGTGGCCTCTTTATCATCAGTGTTTCATGGTGGCCCATTATGCTATGTTTCATGGTGGACCATATGCACTAATCCTCATTATATGCATGTTATGGTTATAAAGATACCATGCTGGTTTCATAACTTTTGAAGTTATTATTACAATGACTTAAACATTTCATTTCCTATTACTATAAAGAAAATAAACGAATTATTTTAAAGAAGGACCTTTTAGAACAAACTACTGAAAATTTACTCACCATTAACAGTAATACACTTTCTGCTGTAACTGCAAAACAACATTCATAATCCACACGAGTAAGAAATATGTAATGGTTCTAAAAGCCTGCCAACACTTAACAACAAAAATTTTCCTCTCATATTTATTTACAAGAAATGGCGGGATTGTTTCAAGGTGGCCTTTGTTTCAACGTGGCCCATGTTCCCCTACCTAATGCCTTTGTTGTTTTGCTGACAATTAAATTTTGTGTACTTCTTCAAAAAAGCTTGTTGTAACATTGTGAAATCTTAGCCTTAATTGTGCCATCCCTACTTGTCTGTTAAGTTTTTCGACGGAGATCTTTGGCAAGAGAGCGGAACACTCTTCCATCAATTTAGCTTTTACACCGTTATTCGTAAATTAAATGTATGGTAATTTTATAGGTGTAACACAATTTTAGCATACGAAATCGGTCTAGTTCTCAATGAAATTATGTTCTATGAATTAAATCAAACCAGATATTTTGTAATCGACAGATAATGGAGAAAAAATGGGACTATAAGGGTACAGTGCATCAGTTATTCATAGATTTCAAAAAAGCATATGACTCTGTTAAGAGAGAAGTTTTATATGATATTCTTATTGACTTTGGTATTCCCAAGAAACTAGTTCGATTAATTAAAATGTGTCTCAGTGAAACGTGTACCAGAGATCGTATAGGTCAGTTTCTGTCAGATGCGTTTCAATTCACTGCGGGCTAAAGCAAGGAGGTGCACTATTACCTTTACTTTTTAATTTTGCTCTAGAGTATGCCATTAGGAAAGTCCAGAATAACAGAGAGGGTTTAGAATTGAACGGGTTACATCAGCTGCTTGTCTATGCGGATGACGTGAATATGTTAGGAGAAAATACACAAACGATTAGGGAAAACACGGGAATTTTACTGGAAGCAAGTAAAGAGATATGTTTGGAAGTAAATCCCGAAAAGACAAAGTATATGATTATGTCTCGTGACGAGAATATTGTACGATATGGAAATATAAAAATTGGAAATTTATCTTTTTAAGAGGTGGAGAAGTTAAAATATTTTGGAGCAACATATATAAATGATACTCGAGAGGAAATTAAACGCTGAATAAATATGGGAAATGCCTGTTATTATTCGGTTGAGAAGCTTTTATCATCCAGTCTGCTGTCCAAAAATCTGAAAGTTAGAATTTATAAAACAGTTATATTACCGGTTGTTCTTTATGGACTCTCACTTTGAGAGAGGAACATAGATTAAGGGTGTTTGAGAATAAGGTGCTTAGGAAAATATTTGGGGCTTAAAGGGATGAAGTTACAGGAGAATGGAGAAAGTTACACAACATTAGGAACATTAAAACCAGACTTTTGAGATGGGCAGGGCATGTAGCAAGTATGGGCGAATACAGAAATGCATATAGAGTGTTAGTTGGGAGGCCGGAGGGAAAAAGATTTTAGGGAGGCCGAGACGTACATGGGAAGATAATATTAAAATGAATTTGAGGGAGATGGAATATGATGATAGAGACTGGATTACTCTTGCTCAGGATAGGGACCAATGGCTTGCTTATGTGAGGGCGGCAATGAACCTGCGGGTTCCTTAAAGGCCAGTAAGTAAGTAAGTAAGTAAGTAAGTAATGCCCAGTTCCCAAGAAAAATAATTATAAATAGTTAATGGAACAGCCTCCATATGTTCAATGCTATTTTCTTAAAGTGCAATTCTCTATAGTGCTCTCTGATTTAATAGGAACAAAAACTGAATGTATTTAATGTATTTAAAGACCGGCACAATGAAGCGGAGAACCAGTACATGATTGATTACTTTATTTATATCGTATTATTAAACCTCTAAAATGTATTTTTATTGCACATATTTCAATTTTAGCGCATATTTCAAAAATTTTTACTGCGTAATTGCATGCATATTTTCAAGTTTTTTTACTGAATAACGTTGAGTGGTCTAATGATGAACACACAAATTTTCTGGTATAAAATGGCTTTTAGCATGGATAGGTCTATGTCAGCGGTGACCAAACTGAGTATCATGATTACATCGTGTAATCAAAGACTTTCATACTGGTAAGGGGAGTTTCCTGTACATTGGTCTCTGTCTCACTCATGTACTGAATATAAGCAGTGTTGTACTATGTCGCTCTACAAACCCTCTGCCTCTACGAGCAGGAACAGAAGGTTTCGTACAGAAAGGGAAGAGGAATTTATTCGCTGTTCTGTAGGAGAAAATGTAATATGTTGCTTTGCTCAACGGTTCAGTTAGTACTAGAATATAGAAGCGACATTACGGGGCATTACGCTGAATACACAGGCATAATAGGTATTATTATTATTATTATTATTATTATTATTATTATTATTATTATTGTTTATCAGAAAGTGTTATCATAATTATTATATACGTGCCTGAATATATAGGCCTACATCTGCCCTTGAAGCATAAAATAATTCCTTACTTACTTACTTACTTACTGGCTTTTAAGGAACCCGGAGGTTCATTGCCGCCCTCACATAAGCCCGCCATTGGTCCCTATCCTGAGCAAGATTAATCCAGTCTCTACCATCATATCCCACCTCCCTCAAATCTATTTTAATATTATTTTCCCATCTACGTCTCGGCCTCCCAAAAGGTTTTTTCTTCCTCCGGCCTCCCAACTAACAGTCTATATGCATTTCTGGATTCGCCCATAAGTGCTACATGCCCTGCCCATCTCAAACGTCTGGATTTAATGTTCCTAATTATGTCACGTGAAGAATACAATGCATACAGCTCTCCATTCTCCTGTAACTTCATCCCTCTTAGCCCCAAATATTGTCCTAAGAAACTTATTCTCAAACACCCTTAATCTCTGTTCCTCTTTCAAAGTGAGAGTCCAAGTTTCACAGCCATACAGAACAATCGGTAATATAACTGTTTTATAAATTCTAACTTTCAAATTTTTTGACAGCAGACAAGATGACAAAAGCTTCTCAACTGAATAATAACAGGCATTTCCCATATTTATTCTGCGTTTAATGTCTTCCCGAGTGTTATTTATTTTTGTTACAGTTGCTGCAAGATAGTTGAATTTTTCCACCTCTTCGAAGGATAAATCTCCAATTTGTATAGTTCCATTTCGTGCAATATTGTGTCGAAAAAATAATTACTAGACTACGCTATATCTCCATTTTAATTTTTAAAATCTTTTGCTGATTATCAGTTATTTACTAGTTATTAATTTAATAATAATAATAATTATTATTATAATAATACTGAATTATCAGTAGTAGTAATAATAATAGTAGTAGTAGTAGTAATAATAATAATAATAATAATAATAATAATAATAATATAAAGAAACTAATTGAATATTGCGTGCTAGTGTAGTAATGAAACGAGCTGTTAAACTCCAAGTACAGAAATCAACCATAAATCTTCGTCATGAAGAGAAAGATGACATAAATAAAATATGAGGAAGCCCGCTATCTAGTGGCTCGTTTTCTTAAGCCTTCCAAAGGTGGAGAGTTTTTTTAAAAGCATAATGATCAAGGTGGCTGAAATAATTTGTCCAATGAAAGTTGTTAATTAATTTTGAGAAACTGCGCTTTCTCGGCTAAATATCCAGAAGAGAATTCAGGACATTTTTAATTTTTTTTCATGGGAAATATTTAAAAAAAAAAAGCAAGAAAATTTATATATATATGTCTTTCATTGGCTCTTGACGACAGTAGCGACATTACTGATACAGCAAAGCTTGCGATTTTTATTCGCGGTTGATTAAGAACTCAATGTTAGTGCACGAACAGCCATTGGTTGTAGTTTTCATGCCAAGTATCTCTCCCCCGTCTCTTTACTTTATAGACTGTATCTCGCATGTCATTCCTTCCGTTCCAGTTTTGGTCAACCCTGGTCTATGTCCTCCGTATGACAAACGCACAAATTCCCAGATTGAGCTCCAATGTTCGGAAAAGTCCTCACTACATTTACAATTAAATCTCATGCTTAACTGGGGGAGGTGTGACTACATAAATTCTTGTAACAAAGACAGCAGAGCAGGTTTAGCGTGGCTAAGATTGGGGGCATGGAAGGTTAATACAATTGTCAACGAAGAAGGGGAGCGTCTTTGTCCGCTTTGCAGAGAAAAGGACTTCTATAAACATATTTTATTACAGTGTGTCGAATTGGAACTTGTACGGAGAAAAGATCTACCACCCTCGATGCTAAGTCAGAATGGGAGTTCGCTTGCATGTCTTGACCTCATGGGGAATAGAGAATACGAACAAAAGATTGGATTGTTCCTCTTGAAGGCGAGAAAGATTAGAACTTCAGCTGTTGAAGTTTGACACAAATTGACCAGGGGATAATAGTATCTACCCAACTATACACTTTTTTGTCTGTTTTAGGTTAGGATATATTATATAATGTGTTTTGTTGTGCCTTTTACATTTTAATATGTGTGTTCTTTTAGAGAGTGGTGGATATAATTTATTTATTTATTTATTTATTATTTATTTATTTGTTATTTATTCTGGTGTAGTTAAGGCCATCAGGCCTTCTCTTCCACACCACCAGAAATACAAATACAATAACAGAAATAAAAAGGAAAAAAAAAACACTATAAACAAATATATATTATTTAATGTACCGAAGTACATATGATATTTCCATGCAGATATTCTGCGCCATCATACGATGAAAGTGTAATGGAACATCTATGATGTAGTGCAGAGGGCGGCCAACAGAGGAAACCCAAGAGTTGGAACTTAAAACTGAGACGATTCTGTCCGACGCCGGGGTGGTATCCGGTGTGGCTTAGTGGATAAAGCATCAGCACGTAGAGCTGAAAGCCCGGGTTCAAATCCCGGCGCCGGAGAGAATTTTTCTCCGTTCCATTACTCTTTCATCATACTGTAAACAAAGTAAAGCCACACAATAATATACACAGTTTGCAGTCACACAAACTTTAAATGAGTGATTAAGTATAATTAATTATATCCTGACTAATTAACTAACATAAACAAGAAACTTGCGAATTTAATCTAGAGTAAAGAAAACACAAATCAACACTTCTAGCAATACCAAAAAAGCATTAAACAAGACAAAATTTTCAAATTTAATTAGGAATTGTGATAAAGTCCGGCAGTCCCTGACGTCATTAGGTAACGAATTACAGAGACGAGGTATTTCTACAGTGTAGGAGGATAAGTATAGAGACGTTCTATGATGAGGGATAGAAAGAAGTGCTTGATGTCGGTTTCGAAGAGTTGTAAGAAATTGAAAGCGCGATAAGACTTGGAATTGTGGTTTTCTGTTAACGTTTGTGACTTGGAATTGTGTGCACTCGTTGTGGGTCTCTGGCGTTTCGTCAGCCCACGCCAGTTGTGTGGATATAAAGGGAAAAGTTGAGACGGTGTCGGGTGGAGTTCCCGGGTAGCTCAGTGGTAGAGCGCTGGTACGTTCAACCAGAGGTCCCGGGATCGATACCCGGTCCCGGAACAATTTTTCCCTTGAAATTATTCAATTCATTAGTTGTTTGTTAACAATACGTTCCAGAGCTTTTGATAGGGCAGGTAGGATACTAATTGGACGGACATCATTTGCACATAATCTTAGGTGGGGGGAGTGAAACCTACAAAGGACTTTTAGGTCAGAAGACCCGTGCATTGGATTTTAGAGAAAATTATGATAATATAAAAATCTGTATGTATAATAGGCCTATTACTCAATAAAACCATCTATCTTACTCAATAAATTACATATTATAAAAGTGGTATAATCTTAAAGAAGATTATGTATAGGACTAATAGACTTATATCTGATAATGTTTGTACCATATTGCCAATTTGCTGTTATATCTCTTGTCTGTGATTTAAAGGAAACTACACTGAACTGTTTTTTCATCAACTCTCGCATTTTCGAGAACATTACACTAAGTAGACTAGACTGCGTTCAAAGCGAGAGACGGTTAAACGAGTTTTCGTTACTGCATTTCTTTTATCGTACTGTTTCTAACGAGTGTTTGTGTTAAGAATGCATGAGGATTTGCTTCTATAAGCTTTTAGAGGACCAAAACAAACTGCAATGAGATTGAATGCTACGTCCTGGCTCAAAGTTTTCATGGCGTAACGAAGTGGGTGGGATCGGATCAGTGCAAAGTGCAGATATTAAGGTGGACACGCTCCCAGTGATTACCACGTTAATTGAGACACAGAGCCAGCGAGTCTCCAGCATAATAGAGTGGATAACCAATGAGTGTGAAGTGGTACATGATTGGATTTGCTTTGTACAACGAACCAGGTTTCTGTTACACTACGACACGTGTAACAAGCAAATATCAGTTCCTATCATCTCCTAGTACGAAATTGCAGAAAATCCTACATAATTTTGAAGTATCTGTGATTGTGAAAGACTACGAATTTAAGTATTTATACAGGGAGTATTCAAATTGGTATCAAATAAATCACATATTCATTATATGAGGTCTCGCCATTCTCATTGAATATTACACGACTACTATGAAGTAGTCAATGTGTATTATCTCTATTAAATCGAGAAAAATTCGTTCCGGCACCGGGAATCGAACCCGGGACCTCTCGGCTCTGCGCACTGAGACCTCCTTCCAACTGAGCTATGCCGGGACACGATCCACGGTGCCTGTCGAACTCCTCTCATTGTACTGTTTTACGACCTACTACCTGCATTTAAACCTATGTAAGTCAATATGCAGGAGCGCATATTTAAATGACTTTTGTGCGAGATCGTGCGTATTTGCTTGTTTTCCGCACAGAACCAATACGCGGTAAGTGTGAAATACCACATTCAGTATTCCCAACGTAACACACATAACAATTTCCCTCTTCTTACCGCTTAAGCGCGACATTCATTTTACTGCTTTAGGCTTTTAAAATATTATTTTTAGAGACGTTTAACATAGTAATAATTATAAATTGGAAACATCACTGCAATTTCACCTAAATTGCAATGTTAATTATTGTTTTTAAATATTTGCAAAAATTAAGTAAAGTCTACTACTCCACGAATCTTATTGAATTCCTGATACAAGTAACATTAAGGAAGCCGTGAAAAAATCAACAAGATCCCAGATGCCGATGTTATTACTGCAATATGTTATATAAATAATATTGTTAAAATATTAAAATGAAAAATAAATCATTACATAACCTTACCGTTTGTTTTAAGTTCGCATTTATAGACTGTGGGGAAAAAAGACAGACGTATATCACGGCCTGCTGGAGTATAGTAAACACAGAAAACATTTTATAGCAACAATGTTGAAGAAAGATATTTTGGTTTTCCGAAGTTGCCGTCATTAAACAGAAACCAACATGGAGATTTCATTGCAACTAATTAGAAATTCCTCTTTCAGTTATGTAATAAACGATCTTCGCACAAAATAATGTACGATACACGAGCGGTATGTTTGTTTTCATGTTCTGGGAAATTAAAAAAGCTCAACTACGTTTCGCTTTTTCAATCTTTTCCTCGACCATGAAAACGTCAACATACCGCTCTTGTAACGTATATTACTTTTATGGCCATATTCAAGAACAGTTTGTAATAACTGTAAACATTTTAATCCATAAAATATTCATCATATGAGGTCTCGCCATTCTCATTGAATATTACACGACTACTATGAAGTACCGGTAGTCAATGTGTATTATCACCATTAAATCGAGAAAAATTCGTTCCGGCACAGGGAATCGAGCCCGGAACCTCTCAGCTTTGCGCGTGTCCCGGCATAGCTCAGTTGGAAAGAGCCCTCAGCGCGCAGAGCTGAGAGGTCCCGGGTTCGATTCCTGGTGCCGGAACGAATTTTTCTCAATTTAATTGTGGTAATTGGTGTGAAATATTTTACAGAAGTATCCCTAATCCTAACAAAAATAGAAAACATTCATATAAAAATAATTAACTGAATGCTTAGTTTCAGAATTAGTAAGGAATTATCCCTTGCATTGACTCCTGAAGGGTAGTCAACACAAATTACTTTGGGAAACGTATTAATATAATTTTACGTTTTAAATTTTATGTTACCTTGTTAACTTTACACTTGTTACACCTTTACATTCATTCCCGAACTTGTACAATCAATGTGATTCTGTGATCAGAAGTAATGCAGATCTAGCATCTGTAGCTCAATGGGGCAAAAATTTGGACTCAGACTAAATCCAGACAAATCACAATCTATAATAATGGGCCACCAACGAGCATTAAACAAAATAGATCTAGCCATTGTATCAAATAAAAAAATTAATAATACCACAATTACATATAGTAAGACGATAAAAAATTTAGGGGTATATTTACATTCAAATTTAAATTTTCAAAGTTAATTTAAGAATAAGATTCTTAGGAAAATATTTGGGGCTAAGAGGGATGAAGTTACAGGAGAATGGAGAAAGTTACACAACACAGAACTGCACGCATTGTATTCTTCACCTGTAGAAGTCCGTTTCGTCTTCCCGAACACATTAACGCATTGCTTTCCGGATGTCTCCAGCTTCTCGTAGAGTTGGCTTCGGAACTGCTCTTTTACACAACCAAAAAGATGGTAGTCGGAGGGTGCCAAGTCGGAACTGTAGGGAGATTGTGGAGGAGTTTCCCACTCAAATGTTCTAATTTTGTGCACGGTGAGACTATGAGTATGAGGCAAAGCGTTATCGTGTTGCAGGATGACCTTCTTATTTCCAGGGCATTTCTCGCGCAATGCACGACGGAGCTTCAAAACCGTCTTAATATAGCGGACAGCATTTATGGTCTGTCTAGGCTGAAGAAATTCAACCAAAATTCATTCCAGAACTCAACTCTTTCCTTGTTGCGTTCCATGGAGGCAGTTCGAGGGCGACCACTAAGAGTCTCAACTTGGATGCTCGTGTTCCCATCTTCGAAATGTTTCACCCATCTCCTAACACTGCTGGCCCGTGCACAAATCTCCGTATGCACGCTGATTTTTATTTTATTTTAGTAAGTTATTTTACGACGCTTTATCAAGATCAGGTTATTTAGCCTCTGAATGAGATGAAAGTGATAATGCCGGTGAAATGAGTCCGGGGTCCAGCACCGAAAATTACCCAGCATTTGCTCATATTGGGTTGAGGGAAAACCCCGGAAAAAATGTCAACCAGGTAACTTGCCCCGACCGGAAATAGAACTCGTTCCACCTGGTTTCGCGGCCAGTCGCGCTAACCGTTATTCCACAGGTATGAACTGCACGCTGATATCTGAGGTGAATTTCAGCAGCAGATTTTTCTTTTTTAGCGAGGAATTCAATTACAGCAAGCTGTCGAAACGAACGATCGTTGTCGACCATTTTGCAAACATTGCCTGTGGTCACATGATAAAAGTTAATGACGTCACAATATGTAAATACTTAGTGTAAGGTCTGTAGATTATGATCATATAGTTGTTTTTGTTATACTGTTGAAATTGGAATTATAGCAATGTATTGGTCATGACTTTCAGTACAACCCTTATAATATAGAACTAACGTTGTTAGAGAATTCTTGGATTGCCAGAGCAGAAACATACAAGTGTTCGGAGAAAAGTGCTCTAATACCAAGACAACTACTGTAAACTTCTATTAGGAAATAAGTACCGTAGAAGTGGGTAAAGTCAATCAGTGGGTGTAAAATCGATCATTTGCGATTTTTATTGAAAATTATATATTTTCTCAGTTACTTGTTAAAATTTTGATATGCTGACTTCATTGTCTTACATTGTTAATGTAAGCGAGAGGGACAACAAAAAGCCTGCGAATGCCAACAATAGGAATACCGTGAATAACAGTTGAAATGAAATTTGTTGTTTTCAACTTTTTCTCTTAAATGAAAATAAAGTCTTACAAACTCTAAATTATAGTCAGCAGTGAAAAGAGACAGGAAATATACGTAAGTACTTTTCGTTGAGATTGTATCCTGAAATAATAGTTTTGCAGTTCGTAAATGTTAGTATTGAAACTTATTATTTTAAGAAAACTTGTAACTTTGCAGAGTTAAGTCGATCATGCCATCGACCTACTCGAAACAGATAGGACCAGCGGGAAGAATAAATTGTTCACCGAAATACCTCCAACTAACACTTATAAACAGAAAAGTGTCATAGTATAACTTATATTGATGGGATAGTGGGGAAAGAGGAAGACGAAATTATGGTGAATTTCTTGCGTAAGAGAAGCACTGCCTAAGGAACATATTTTGTACACCCCACTGTACCTGACTATGGGAACAACGTAGTTTCTAAAGTGACATGAGGAGGGGAAGATTTCAAATAACATCTGATATAAACCTAAGCAATGTTGAATTACATTTAAGGTTATAATTGAAGGGTGGTATTTCAATGTAAATTTTGAATTCTTAAATCTTTGTTTGTTGGTATGTGAAGTATTAAAATGTGTTTTTATGTTTTATAAGTTGGCAATCATAGTCACGATTTTACAGTGGAGACCTATAGGCCTAATTGTATCGAATAGTATGATCACAGTAACAAAAGATATACTATATAATGCTATAGGCATATATTGAAGACTATTATTGTTTTACACCCCTTATAACAAATAAAATATATGTAATAAATAGACATCGGATTTTTAGGCACTAAAAATTGTAGTTTTAGGCGCCTAAAATAAGCTCAAAATTTGTAAAATTAGGCTCTATTTTAATGAAAATAGGCATTTTAGGCACATCAAGGTATCATACTTATTTCTTTCACTGAAACTTTTAGTTATACACTAAAATACACAAAAAAATATGTTTAAACATTAAAAAAGAATACTATATTATATTTATAAACAGAGCTGCACAAATTTAATATATTGAAACTAATGAAATAATGATCATTGATATCAAGATTACTCATTTTAAGTTATTGAAATTCAGTTCCATGCTCAGACTTTATTATAATTATCTGCACAATACACCACCAGAATTCTTTCTAAATTCTCCACAGTTAACCTTTGCCTTTTGTCACTGAGAATCATTTTGAAAGCAGAAAAACTTCTTTCAACCGAAACTAATGTGAGAGGCGCAAATTTTAAATTAGGTACAATAGAAACATCAATACTTACTGGAACATTTACACTTTCCCCCGATATCACTCTTGATACTTTTTCCAACAATGAAAATCCTACATTCTTATTTAATACGTTGTCCCACTTATTTTTAACTTTTTTCCCAGTTTCGCCAAAAGCAGAATGTATGTTCACTTGAGCTTCCTTTACTATTGCTATTTGGCTACAAAGAGATTGTTTTTCACGTTCTAATTGTTCAATGCTTGCAGGTATGAAAGAAAAGTTTGATGTTATGTAGGCAATATCGTTTTTCACTCGTGAGTCATTCAGACAATCTTTCACTGCTTTCACACACGCTGCACTATCAGTTTCAGGTAATTTATCAATAACTGTGACCACTTCTTTAAAATACTTAGAATAATACACCACTGACTGAATCCAGGTTCTCCATCGTGTAACAACCGGCTGAGGTGGGAGTGGGATATCTGGAAAGTTCTCTCTGAATATTGAAATCCTGGATGGGGCTTTACAAAAACATTTTTTTGTATTAGAAATAAACGAATTGACAAGAGGAAATTCATTCCGGATTGTTTCAGAAACCCTGTGAAGGCCATGTGCTATACAGGTTGCATGCGTGAGGTTAGGATAAAATGTTTTAAGAAGTGGAGCTGCAGCAACCATGTATGAGGCAGCATTCAGTACAAAACAACAGAACTTTAGAATCGTCTATATTACCTGAGTATAAAGACTGTAGGCCTTTATTTACAAAATAAGCAATGGCTTGGCTATTCACTTTCGAAAGTTCCTTAGCACATACGAGGTGTGGAATCGAAGGTCCATCAGGACTAAGTTTTCCTACTACTATATTTGCTATATACCTATTCATAGGATCTGAGGTTTCATCCACAGAGACCCATATGTAAGAATCACCTATATCCTCCCGAATGGAAGCTAAAGTTTCATTGTATATTCTGTCTAAGTAAATTTTTCTTAGGGTCGACTCAGATGGGATATTTTGTTTGCAGTATTTTTGTAAAAACTGTCTTAAAACCGGATTTTCAATTGCATTCCGGGGAATGTTAGCAGCAACAAACGCTCTGGTTAAATCAGCATAGAAATTGCTGCTGAGATTGGATGAAGTAGGCTGTGTTAGTAAAGTTTGTTGCAGTTGATTTTTCAGCTGAGCTTTAGCCTTATGAGTCGCTCCTTGCACATGCTGCTTTAGGTGGCACTTCTTTTCTTGCGAAATCTAAAAATGTAAAGTAAACTGAATTAAAATAAAATCCTAATTGTTGTATTGCCGTATTTCTATCACAAAGTTAGTGGGTTCGAACAATCAAAATTTTAATGACCTGCAAATACTTTAACTATCGGAATTTAAAAGGTTAAAGTGTAGTGGTCTTAAAAAGAATTATACCTCACGATAGCTCAGTCAATGTATAAATAATATAGGCCTACTCATTAAAATTAATAGAATTTATATATTTCAATTATTGTTACATACCTGTTTGCTACAAATCTTGCAGAATATTATTTTTCCATCATAAGTGAATTCTGAATATTCTGTTAGCCATTGCCGGATCAATGTAGATTTTGCACTTATATTTTTCGGCATTATCGCGTTTAACTTCACAGGAAAACGTCCTACCGCTCAAAACTTCTCAACACAAATAAGGTGAGGGAAAGAGCAACTGTTAACGAGCATTCAAATGAACCGTTGTTATTGAGATTCAATTGGACAAAAATACAAAGTTCCACTTATTGTTGCATTTCCTGGTAGTGTTAACACTAGGAGGGCCATTCTTTTAAATATTTTGTAACGGTTTAACCTACTAATTCGCAGTTTTACGACTTTTCATAAATATTTCAAGAACACTCTTTCTCCAAAAATTGTGATTTTATGACACTCTGAAGGGCAGTACAGCTAATCGGTTTCAGACCGAAAACAGTCATTTTTATAGTATAGTATATCTCTGAATCGGTAGCAGCACATGTTGTGATTGTTGCCTGCTTCAAAACTAAGGTTGGTTCTTTGTCGGCATTTATGCCTCCAAACATGTTAAATTCGGTGAAATCTATTGCGAGTGTCGTGAGATTCAAAACATTTTGTTTCCTTTATCAATGGTTTCATGGCCGGTGTGAAGCAAACTTTCCACTTTTTAAATGCCTTAAATTTTGCAGTGAATGCATGTATAAATTATAAAAAGTAAGAGTAAAATGCGAAACTTTACAGTGAGTTAGGCATTTTTAGGCGAATATTAACAAATTAGGCTCTAATAACAGTTTTAGGGCATTTTAGGGCACTATAAAACTCTTTGAATACCTTTCAATCTCCATGAAACACAAATATTAATAATTATTTTTACTTTTCTCCTAAAGAAACAAAATAGGCATTTGCCCTAGAATCCGATGTCTGGTAATAAACTTAATTTGTTTTTTAAAAGCATAAACAGTGATCGACTTTACTCCGCAATATTTTAAAATCGATCTTAAACTAAAAATTCAATGGTGATCGACTTTACCCTATTTAAGCAGGTAACTTCGATCACAAGTCAAGAAAACCAGTTTTTTATAGATTGTAATTCAATTCTTGTAATGTGTCTACATAAGTGAAGGATATGACGACAAAATGATATTTTCTGAGGAACTTCGCTCCATTGCATAACCTGAATATCATTAAAAAATTGCAAAATTTTGATCGACTTTACCCTCTTCTACGGTACGAAAGGGCCACCTCTATTTTAGAAATAAACAGTTCTCTGTACAAATAACTTTGCTAGAATAATATTTTCGCTATACAATTATTTATTGCTCTTAATTTTATTCTAGTTTTTAACTAGAATATAACTGCAAAACTATTAAAAGTGGAGTAGCTACTCTTTATGCGTAGCATATGAGCGTTTCAGTTCCATAAATATTCGTTTTCCTTAAGAGGGATAAATTTATTCAACATACATATGTGTATTTAAGAATTACAGAAATCAAACGAATAAGTTAGTATTTCAGTTGATTAATTCACTGGTAGTTTGCACTAATGATTACCAGGCATTACACTTCTAAAGTCAAATGGAATACCTTTGTGAGTATCGCTTCGCAAGTAATGACAATATCTACAAACATTACTGTTGAAACGTACTTTGATCTTCCCGCTTATATCCTACAAGTGTCACTCCTCTCCACCGGATGACAGAAATGTAGCAAAAGTGAAAGTTGATATTGTGCTATTTGAAATCAGCGTTGGATAATTAATTTTCTAAATGGAGAACACATTGCTCCCTTTCCAATTCATTAGCGTTTGGTAACATTTTGTGTGAAAGAGAATCCGTGTCAGTACCTCCAGGAAGGAGTGAGGCGTGTGAGTGGTAGGGGAAGATGTATAAACACATGCGAACTTAAAGTTCCCTTGTGCTAATGTTGTCGAAAGATGTGTTTGTGACAGTCCTAAAATAAAACAGTACGCTATCTACTTTATCTTATCTACTTCAAACTGTTTTATTTTAATTTGTTTTTTTTACAAACGTTATTACTGTACTTTGAGCATCTTCAGGTCTTAAAATTAAAACATGAAACAAGTTAACAATTTAAATAAACAAATAAAACTAAAATAATTACATATACACTGATGTTTGTGTTGTACAAATGCAGTTCTGAAATTTTTATCAAATACAGGTTTGGATAAGGTGATTTAGTTTTTATTGATCCGTTTTACTTATCCTCCGGACCCTTTACATCCGGAGGTTACATTTGTTGTTTTATATTTGATTTTACATTGTTGACATTTCGGACTTTATACATCCGAATATTTTATAAAATTTTATGGTTTCAAAATATGATTCACAAGTTATCTCTGGTGGCCTTAGTTTTATTGTTTTATTTGTTCGTTTTGAATACCACCTAGTGTGGTAGAATTGCTCACTTTTATGATTCTGTAGAAATCACCTTATGTATACTGCATTTGTGTGCCTCGTTTTATGGTGACAACGCTGTTCAGTTCTTTTAGCACTCTGATTATTATATTATTTATTAAGTCTTTGTTATATTCAGAATTTTAGATAAGGGTGCAAATAGCCATAGTAGCTGACGCGCCCTTCTTAAACCCTACTACTACTACTACTACTACTGATGTTTGTGGAAATTGCAACACCAAGAAGGATACATGTGACTGAAATGAAAATGATACAACAGATTAGGGGCGTTACAATACACAAATGGTTGGAATTACAGAACTGTACCTCATCTGTGACTGTGAGATTTCAGTATGATGTGAAGCCTCCATGCGCTGCAATCAGAGCCTCTAAGCGTTGTGGTATGGAATCAAAGAGGGTCTGGATATGTTCCTGGGGAATCTCCCTCCACGCAGTTTGTAGGCGAGTCCACAAAGCATCAAGAGTGGGTGCTGGAGGACCATGACGAACAAGCTGCCGACCAACCATATCCCAGACATGTTCGATGGACGATATGTCTGGCGAATTTGCAGGCCAGGGAAGCAGTAATACCCGTCGTTCTTCGAAGAAGGCTTGCACAATCCTCGCCACAAGTGGCCGGGCATTGTCTGCTGAAATATGGCATGTGGAGTTGCCTGAAGGAGGACCAGTACCTCGGGCTCTAAAATCTCTACAATGTTGCTGTTCAGATTCCCCTGAATACCTAGGAGGCGAGATCGCATATTGTATCCAATGACGATCCAAACCATCACACTATAATATTTTCGTTGTAAGAATTATCCTACAGTAAACAATGGTACATGACAGAAGAGAGGCTTGATTGGCCGCAGTTTGGCACCAGCGATTCTGAGTAAGTGAACCTGCCCACTGTTGTACATTCTGTTTTATGTTAAACATATCCCGTTACTCGTCGAAGTGGGCCTAACCTCACTACTGTGCCGTTTATATTTCGGCACGTCAGTTTTTCCTTTCCATTTCTTTCCTCTTCTTCTATCCTTATGCCTTTCTCTGTTTGTTCTAGTTCTTCTTATTCTTCATAGATGGCCTGTAGTTTGTTCCTTTCTGATCTCAGTCTTATTTCTTTTATATAGATGGCTTACTTCCTCTCATCTTTCTGTTTTTCCGTATTTTCTGGTTCTGTTCCTATAACCTGTGATGAGTTGAAACCGGGGGAGCAGTTATTATTTTATAATAACGTTAGCTGATTGGTTAAGATCCAGGGAGCAGTTAATATTTTATAAAAGCGCTTGCCGATTGGTTAAGATAGTCACGCCGTTTGGGATTTTCGTCTGTGAAGCGAGTTGTTCGTAGCTAGAGGGATGGCTTGGAGGTAGTACGTGCGTTGTGATGGGCACGAGCTCCTATGTAGGCCGGAGATCGAACCGAGTTCGATAAGTCTACTAGTAGCTGTGTAGTCCAACGTGTTGTGGGAACCTGCGATAGGATCGCGGAAGAAATAAGTCTGGTGGCGGGCAGCGTGCAGACCGGGAGTGTGTCGACAGTTTCAGTTACGTACACGTTGTTGCGGGAACCAACGATTGGATCGTGGAAGAAAGACTGATAGAGGATGGTAACGTTTACTCCCGAGGTCGGGAAGTTATACTCAGTCATTTGATGTGCTACCTATATTGAACTGGATTCGATTTTCTGCTTAGCTATCGAGCAGTCTACTCTGTTTAAATACCGATCGGTATTATATTTGCTGTTCTGGTCTCTCAAGCTGTGACGTAACTAATAGTCAACCACGGGCTACTAGAAGTTTTATTGCCTTATTCTGGAACGTTTTACTTAGAAATTTCACCAATAAACTTTGTACGAGTATGGAATTCAAAATGGAAGCTTTCATTGTTGTGTGACGTGTGAGGGGTGTCCATTTTCAGTGTAACGATTATATGTGTGTTAAGTATTGATTATGAGTGAGGTGAGTCGACAAGATGGATGCCAACAAAGAGGAACTACCATTCATGTAAGGTAACAAGTTGGGTTTAACATTATGCTGTGACATATATATATATATATATATATATATATATATATATATATATATTCTGTGTGACGCTATTATTTGGTTTATTTTAAATAAATATCTGTCTTTAACGTAGGCAATGTGTGTTGTCACTTAATTACCTCGGCGAACTGATTACCATCCTGATCATAACGTTTCATGGCAGGGTTATTTGGTATAATTATGATATTTATCATTTATTCCACCGATCAAAAGTTCTACCAGACCCAGCGACGGTTCACTACTATGCGTTTGCTTAGGAAACTATTTCTTTATAATTTATTGGATTCAATTCACTTAACTTATTATATAGGTACCTTCAACACTATTTCTTTCTCTCCGCTTTCGAGAGGGTTTCCACTCTGTAACTACACACTTTTAGGATGCAGAAACTATACCCTCACATACTTACGAAAACAACTCAAGTGGCGCCATCATATTACAAGAACAGACTATCTTGGTATTACTCTTGGTATTCATCCGCTTACAACGTAAATAACAAAATATAAAAGTAGCATTTCTTTTACATAGCGTTTTACATATGAGCGAAGTTATATGTTTCGTCGTATTTAATATCTAGAATTAAATTTTTATTTTCAAGTAATACAAGGTTATGATTTCCAAATACAGGACTATATAACACCTTCCCTCCAATTATTATCGCCGCGCTCTCATGGTTAACATTCGGCAGGTCTTTGAGCGGCCTCGTGCATGACATTCGGCAGATCTTTAAAATTTAATTGTATTATTGTTCTCAATTTCTTATGTCGCCGCTCCAATCACTCGCCTCAATTTCAATATTGCAACCAATAAGCTGCTTCCATTGTTAAATGACACCTACTTGTCTAATCCACGTGGACTGAAACCGAGGTTGCAATGTCTTGTGCTGAGGACGAACATTAAGGTATGTGATTAAAAATTATTATTAAAGACTTAAGTTATTATTAAGAGTTAAGAATGTCGACATACTCGTGTATAAAATAATAATAATAATAATAATAATAATAATAATAATAATAATAATAATAATAATAATAGCCATTTAACAACATAACAAACTAGTGCTTATTCTTATCGAGGAAGTAGATGTGACAACGTGACGCTTAGAGTGAAACCTACACAGCAACAATCGGTCGGCAAAATTATGTTTTAAAAGCACACCGCACGTTTTGTACGATGCCGACATGTTAAGCATGAGGCCGCGGCGATAATACTTTCATGGGCGCGTCTGAAGGAACGAAGAACAATACATTCACTGTCTCTTCTCTTTAGAATAATGCATACTTCTACTCCGAATTATCTGTTATCGCGCTTTCAATTTCTTACAACTCTTCGAAACCGACATCAAGCACTTCTTTCTATCCCTCATAATAGAACGTCTTTATACTCGTCTTCCTATATTGTAGAAATAGCTCGCCTCTGGAATTCTTTACCTAATGACGTCAGGGACTGCCGGACTTTATCACAATTCAAAATTAAATTGGAAAATTTTGTCTTAGTTAATGTTTTTTAGGCATTGCTAGAAGTATTGATTTGTGTTTTTTTTCTTTTTCTTTTTTAATCTAGATTAAAATTGCACGTTTCTTGTTTATGTTAGTTAATTAGTTAGGATAGAATTAATTATGATACTTAATCACTCATTTAAAGTTTGTGTGACTTCAACCTGTGTATGTTTTTGTGTGGCTTTACTTTGTTCATAGTGTTTTTTTTCTTTCTCTCTTTATTTCTTGTGTAGCTTTACTTTGTATATAGTGTTTTTTTCTGTTTATTTCTATTATTGTATTTGTATTCCTGATGTTGTGGAAGAGAAGGCCTGATGGCCTTAACTACACCAGAATAAATAAATAAATAAATAAATAAATAAATAAATAAATAAATAAATAAATAAATAAATAAATAAATAAATAAATAAATAAATAAATAAATAAATAAATAATTTTCCTGCGTCATGTGAGTGTTTCGACTGGGAGCCAATCACAGATATGACAGCCACGTGCTTATGTTTACATTAGGATTTTTCTTTCAGCGAAAAGGGTATAGGTGTTTGTTCGCTATGCCGCTCAACAATGCAGGCTCTCAGATTGCGTTCACCACGTTAGCGTCTAACACGTATGCGGCCATCATTGTAGTACAAATTGAAGCGGGACTCGTCCGAAAACACTACATTTCGCCATTCAGCATGCTAGTGACGGCGTTCACGTGCACATTGCAGTATGAGGCGTTGGTAGTTTCTGGACAATGGAAGACGACGTAACGGCATGCGAGCCACTAGTCCAGCCCTCAAAAGACGGCGACGAACCGTTGACGCAGATAGGTCCACACCCGTTGCAATACTCCAACTTTGACTCAACACTATGGATGAAGCTGTACGGTCCGTCACGGACATCAGGACAAGGTGGCGGTCATCCAGCGCTGTGGTCACATTACGTGGTCCAGTACCCGCTCGTCTCTGCGTACGACCCTCTTCTATCCACTAGTTCCACAAACGCATTACTGTCGCAACAGTAGCCCTGTACGAGCCGAAATGTTATAGTATGACAAACCTGCTTCCCGGGGACCAAATATTCTGCCCCGTTTGAACTCACCCACGTGTTGCTGATATTGTGTCCTTCCATGTGGACGAGGCATACCTGCACTAGCTTTCACGTTTACACTTTATTTGGAAACTCTGCACTGACTGAGCAAGGCATAACACGGACCTTGCTGGTGACACAAGAGACGTCACTGTTGGACCTATGTGTATGCCGTCTCTCTGGAAACGTAATCAATTATTGGTGGTAACATTGTTCTACACATCTTCCGAGTTTGAAGTTGTTCGGGCCTTTCTTTCTGGGTGTATATGTAATTAAAATAAAAATTAAAATTATTCCTCAAGTTTCAACCACTGATATTTCACTTTGAAGGTTTCCAGCTAATTATCATTAAAGATAGCCAAATGTTTTTTTTTTTTTTTTTATCCAATGACACCAATGTCTTTTCGACATTTCTGGTCTTCTCTCCTGGCTGTGGCTTAATTGTAACCCACTTCTGAGATTGGGGCGCCTGGAAGACGGAGCTACATTACCCCGATGATGTGATAGGATGATTATGATAATATGGTGCCAGGAGAGGTCTAATCTAAATCTAAACTTAACCTAAATTCCAGACCATGGACGAACACAGGAATAATCCCCTTTAAGGAAAAATTCCTGTGTCTCTAACCGGGAATCGAATCCGGGACCTCATGAACTATAGCCAGAAGCTCTGACCACTAGACCATGAGGCTGGTCAGATAGCCAAATGTAAAAAGCCTTATTCCATTGGGGAAGAACTCATTAAACCTTCTTTCATTGTTCCTTGTAATTAAATATTAGGCTAGACCGCGGGGGGGGGGAGGAAAAAAAACACGTTGCACTGCCGAATGATAAAGTTGAAACTACAACATGCTACAAAATTTCATTAATCCAGTGATTGATAATTAATTGTATTATTTTTCAACACGTAACACAGTTTTCATAGTGCACTAATACTGTTTAAATTTTAAGATTATGCCAAATATAATTCGTAATATTTATGTTAGTTAAATGTGTAAATTAAAAAGAAATGAAAAGGTATTTACGAGAAAATTTGTTAGGATCGGGCCCTCGTCTTATAGAAAAAGAATTTTCCGGGCCGCGGTCTCTCAAATGTTGAGAACCACTGGTGTTCAGAGTAACAAGATAGAAGATTTCAGAGACTAAGTAAGAGTAGAGAAGCGAGAAAACACCTCTTTTAAGAGTTAGTGTGAGTGACGACAGGTGTGGGAGTCGGGAATGTGGCAGCCCTTCTCCAAAGTTTCCCCGAACTATTGGGTGGAGGACTTCTTGGAACTCAAAAAGTTTGAAGCTGCAAGACTAGAATCATGAATATTTCAAACATTTTATTTTACCAGATTTTAAAGCATTTGCAACAGATTTAGTGGGAACATAAGATTCATCTACACATATAGGCTATCACTGAGGGTCCCAATATATTGTGAAGATAATTATGCAACGAGAATGTAACCGATTTCATTTTAACGTTATTGATTCTCACAATGAAAATTTATATAAGTGCGATATCACAGCTTATTTCTCAGAAGCATAGCAAACATTGGTCAAGAGGATAAAAGTTCCTTGTGAAGGCGAGGAGGACGATGAATTTAGTAAAATATAAGAGTATATTTATAGGAAGGCTTACGAAATAATATAACCGTAAAGACAGTTTATACTTCTGATCACGTAGAAGAGAGTAATTTCTGTAAAATGTAAGAGTTTATTTATGGAAAGGCTTACGAAATAATATAACCGTAAAGACAATGTATACATTTCACCACGTAGAGGAGAGTAATTTCTGTAAAATATATGAGTATATTTACAGGAAGGCTTACGAAATAATATAACCGTAAAGACAATGTATACTTCTGACCACGTAGAGAAGAGTAATTTCTGTAAAATATAAGAGTTTATCCATAGGAAGGCTTAAGAAATAATATAATCGTAAAGACAGTTTATACTTCTGATCACGTAGAAGAGAGTAATTTCTGTAAAATGTAAGAGTTTATTTATGGAAAGGCTTACGAAATAACATAACCGTAAAGACAATGTATACATCTCACTACGTAGAGTAGAGTAATTTCTGTAAAATATAAGAGTTTATTTATAGGAAGCCTTACGAAATAATATAACCGTGAAGACAATGTATACATCTCACCACGTAGAGTAGAGTAATTTCTGTAAAATATGAGAGTTTATTTATAGGAAGGCTTACGAAATAATATAACCGTAAAGACAATGTATACATCTCACTACGTAGAGTAGAGTAATTTCTGTAAAATATAAGAGTTTATTTATAGGAAGGCTTACGAAATAATATAACCGTGAAGACAATGTATACATCTCACCACGTAGAGTAGAGTAATTTCTGTAAAATATAAGAGTTTATTTATAGGAAGGCTTACGAAATATTATAACCATAAAGACAATGTATACATCTCACCACGTAGAGTAGAGTAATTTCTGTAAAATATAAGAGTTTATTTATAGGAAGGCTTACGAAATAATATAATCGTAAAGACAATGTATACATCTCACCACGTAGAGTAGAGTAATTTCTGTAAAATATAAGAGTTTATTTATAGGAAGGCTTACGAAATATTATAACCATAAAGACAATGTATACATCTCACCACGTAGAGTAGAGTAATTTCTGTAAAATATAAGAGTTTATTTATAGGAAGGCTTACGAAATAATATAACCGTAAAGACAATGTATACTTCTGACCACGTAGAGGAGAGTAATTTCTGTAAAATATGAGAGTTTATTTATAGGAAGGCTTACGAAATAATATAATCGTAAAGACAGTTTATACTTCTGATCACGTAGAAGAGAGTAATTTCTGTAAAATTTAAGAGTTTATTTAGAGGAAGGCTTACGAAATAATATAACCGTAAAGACAATGTATACTTCTGACCACGTAGAGGAGAGTAATTTCTGTAAAATTTAAGAGTTTATTTATAGGAAGGCTTACGAAATAATATAACTGTAAAGACGATGTTTACTTCTGACCACGTAGAGGAGAGTAATTTCTGTAAAATTTAAGAGTTTATTTATAGGAAGGCTTACGAAATAATATAACTGTAAAGACGATGTTTACTTCTGACCACGTAGAGGAGAGTAATTTCTGTAAAATTTAAGACTTTATTTATAGGAATACTTTTTGTTTCCTACGCTGCTGTACTCGCCCGGTACACAAAAGACGGACGGCGCGGCACGTGCCATATACTCTGAAATGAAACAACTTCACTTTTCCTTAAGTCATCCCGCATCCACTGTCTAGTTATGAAGAATGGTTTCCCTATCAACACGTTTCTATGTGGGAATTCTAACTTTTAAGGCATTACAACAATAGCTGTAAATATGAAAATAAAACACGATCGTGCAAATTAATATGTAAATAGATTAGTTTTCTAACCCTGTTTTTAAGACATCTTCATATTATACGTGTAACCAATTCTTTGCAATTATATTTTCATATTGCGATTTATCTTACACAGACAATGCATTCTGAAAGTAGTTGAAGAGCCCAGGCAGTGAGTGAATGTACTTCTCAGTATATGTAATGCGTGGAACGCAACGCCCTATGGGACGAGAACGTCAGCAGACGACAGCCGTGTTTCCATCCCATGGCTTTCGTGACGAGCACGCATGGAATAGCAAACAAGAAATTGCTCTTTTTTTATTATTGAGCTGATTCTTCACATCTTGACGTCCTGAAATGTAAATACTGTAATATGCGGGCTTATTCTAATGAGTTATTCTCAAGCGGATGCTGCTGCTATTTTGAATGTTGCAGAGGTCCACGTCCAGATGGCAGCAGAACAGTCTATGAATTGTGTAGCCAGCGCAGACATTGTTTTATTTCAGGCACGTTAAGCATGTGAGACACTTGAACGAAATAAAGCAACAAATGCAAAATACGTGGGCTTTCCAACCTCACAATGTCATCGATAAAGTAAATTAGAATGGCTGCAGTGTGAAAGCAACAAAACTGATTTATTACCACACCGGAGAGCGAGGTCTCATTTCCTACAGCATAAACTCTGACGATTCCTGTTGTAAGCAGTTTCTCACCTTATCGTCTCTGTTAAAAACAAAACTGCTCAAACGGACAGACTTTACCACCACAGTATTACCTATAATAATAATAATAATAATAATAATAATAATAATAATAATAATAATCCTATCAAAAATACGTCACAAAGCCTCTCGCGTTCTTGGGTTTACGCAAAATTATTATTTCATAGATTATTTAGAACCAGAGCCATCTTCAGTTACAAACCGGAGCCGTACGTCGGCAACACTGTAATTAACTTTGAAGCGGAGGCCTACGGTTCATAACAGAGGTCTGTATCGGACGTTTTCGCTCGAGCGCCAAGTAGTTCATAGCATAATCCGATAGGTAGCGCACATGAATGATGGGTAAAATTGTCACGAGCGATAAATCCTCGAACGGTATAAGCCGAGCGTTAGACATTCGTTCTTGTTACAGTGATGAACTGTGTAGTAACATGATTGATGTTTATCATTTCAAAACTTTGCAGTGTTTAACTAACCTCTCCACAATAAAACTACAAAACTTACTTTAAAATGTAATATAAATGTTGTAGGTAAATGTCCCCCGCCCACAGGAGTGATTTTGTTTTTGCCATATCAGATAGATGTTATTGGATGTAAATGTAATTATTATAAACGGAGAACACAATCACGATAATGCAAGAAATGTAGCCTATCAAATTTTGTAGTAATAATAATAATAATAATAATAATAATTTCTAATATTTAGTGTATCAATCTTTGCGTCTCTAAGAGTTGTGCAGCATGATTATTCCTTTTATTATATTTTCTGTGACATTATCTCTGTACTAATATTGTTATTATTTTATTGCTATTTAATAACATTTTGTAAAACGTTTCTACATTGTCGCAGTATATGGGCGGAACATTATGTATGGACCTATCATATTATATATGTGGTAGATCAAATATTGAATAATTATTAATTAGGAATAATAACTGTATATCGAAGTTTTTCATACTATTTTATTTATAACTTCATGTTACTGTTTTGGTACGTTCCATTAGACGTTTGTCATAAACGCAGAAAATAAAGCCTTATTTTTACCGTGTGAGCAAAACATATGTGTATCTTATCTGTCTCCTTCCGTACAAGATAAGACATGTCGCTGAGATGACCTTGTACTGTGCTTCTATTTATTACGAGCGAACCTTATTAGCATTTCACTCCAATCATACTGATTTAAACTATCATTGACTACATTGTTACTTTTTTCTTTAGACATCATCCTGATTGTGCTGTATTTTAATTGTCTCGTAATAATCTCTTTCTATTATCTAATATTATTTGAAATATATTAACATTCTATGTATTTTAGTTTAATTCTGCTACACAGTTTATTTCAGTGTTTAATTAATAGTTCATAGTATTTTGTTGTTTAATTTGTAAATAACTTTTGTATACATGTAACTCTCATCTAAATCAAATTGTTGGTTTCTTTGTAAGTTCATGCATATGTATATACACTTTTTGCTGGTTGAGTGGAAGAGAAGGCCTTACGGCCTTAACTCTGCCAGCTAAAATAAATCATTATTATTATTATTATTATTATTATTATTATTATTATCACGACCGATCTTATCTCATTCGACCGAGTTCAAGCGAGCAATTTAACTCCAATGCAGCACTCTGGTTCATAACATGTGTTGGTGCTAATGACGATTTTCAATGTAAATTAATGTTACAATGTTGTGTCGATGGAATTATGTTCGCGATCGTACCAAACGTTAATTGTTGATGTATTATAAACTAAGTGCGTGTTGGCGATAAAAACAAGACAATAAATGAAAATATGGCAGCAGTCTTTAACAATTTTTACGGTTATTATTAACATAAAAGTGATTGACAATTCTTCTAAATATTAAATATTGTATAAACTACATTTTTATAGTCTTACTTGTGGTGTATCAGAATTCTAGCCAAATTGTTGGGTCTCGCCTGCTTTATCAATAAAGTTACGCCGTTGATTTTCAAGTTCATTGTAAACAGCTGTTTTGTGATCCCATAAATGTTGCAGTTTTTTGAAGATTCGGAATGCCAGCTATATGCCAGAACTACCTATAATTTTATTAGTAGATGCACACACTCACTTTGTTGGTTTTCAAGGTTTGTTTATTAATATTATTTCTTTTGTAATAAATTAGTTATAAACATATTTCCTTTCACTTCGTATTTACAGGACTTAAAGTTGACTGAGTGTACGCTAATTGGCACATATTTAATAGATAATGATGTATTTTGTTACGTATTATGTTGAAAGTATTTTTCTTCATTTTTTCATAGATCTCTATACTTGGCCTTGGCCTATTTAAAATTATATCTTTAAAATTTTATAACAACTAATTTAGGATAACAGTATTGTTATGATGACTGGCAAGATTCAAATTAAAACTGGCTTCCTGGGCATCTGAAATATTTATAGGAAAGCACGATAGAGAATCACATGAAATTAAAATGTATATGATATCCTAGACCTTTCACGTCAGAGGTGAAACAACATAAAACGGCAAAACATCGTCAATTTACTAGCCACATAATGGTTAATTGATTGGAATAGGGTACTGCGAAAGTACGTCGTTATTTTATTTATTTTTGGTACAAGTGACATTTCTTCAAGTATTTATTTCTTTTCCCTTGTACCATCAATTAAACTCGTATGGTTTAATTTTTTTAAGTTATAAGTGGCTGTATGCAAGTACTTACGCGGTATTCTGAAACTTAAATAAAATACCATTTCGGATTCCGTAATAAATTACGTACATCAATACACTGAATCTTGATCATATGCACTTAGTTTTGTATCAAGTAATGTCGAAAATGTACATGTGACAACGAAATCAAAGCACTAAAACGTCAAACGTCATGCCTTTATTTCGCCTCCGCCCGCCTCCACTCAGTGTTGCCAAACCTGCTCCGGCTTGTAACTTAAGATGGCTCTGTTTAGAACAGTACCGGAATTTTGAAATGTGTAAAGAAAGAATTTATTTCTTACTTACTTATTGCTTTTAAGGAACTCGGAGGTTCATTGTCACCCTCACATAAGCCCGCCATCGGTCCCTATCCCAAGCAAGATTAATCCATTCTCTACAATCATATTCCATCTTCCATAAATCCAGCAGCTATGTATGTAAATAACTATAGGCTAATACAGACGTCTCCAAAAGCGTACTAGCGAGTGGGCCCCTGAACGGAACCGAAGCCAGTACGTAATGCGCGCGCTCCGCCTCACCCATCCCCACCTGTAATGTACTCAATGTTTATGCGCAAACGAAGAGCAGTGGTGGACTGTCATTATCATTGTGTTGGTCGGAGTGTTCCACCGTTTCATAATGTTTTCTAATCATCGATGTAGTATATTCAAGGATGAATAGGAAGATAAATATTTTTGTGTTAGTGAGGAGAATAATAATAATAATAATAATAATAATAATAATAATAATGTTTTATTTTCGCTGGCAGAGTTAAGGCCATTAGGCCTTCTCTTCCACTCAACCAGCCTTAATCAATACAATACATATTTAAATTACGAATATTTACACTACACTTAAAAGGTTCTACAGCAATATTCTTCAGTTAAGTTTTAACGACTAGTAGACTACATATTTATTTAAATTTAGATAAACCTATAAGGTAAAGTAGTAACTTAATTTATGAGCTGATTTAATTCAATCAATTATAATTAAGTTGAGATTTGAGATAGCTAGTAAAATGATGAAAATTAATTTAATATAAGCTTACTAGAATTGTACTAGAGTATGTGAAATGCTTAATTTGTTCGAAACATTTTTTAAGGGCGTGTTAAAATTCAACATAAGAAGACACTACTCGACTCTTCACAAAGAATATCATGCAATTACAGGTATGTTGGACATGTGAAAAGCATATATTTTGGGGCTATCTGTATAACTTTTGGTTATGCATAATAATCAGTGTATTACAAAACGTTTACACTCAGTTCCGCTTGACATAATAAATTTCTAAATTATAGACATCAGCTCTAAGAATTTTGAGTGACCACAAGGGTCCTGAATACAATAAACATGTACAATAATGTGATGTGATACATTAAAGAAAAAAGAAAGTTAACTGTTGAAGGCAAATATAAGTTGATTAATTGAAATACAGATGATGATGTAATATTTGAAGAGAATTCTTGATAATATTTATAAGGACAGACATTACATAATCAAAAGGAATGTGAAGTTCCTTAAGATAATTCCATGTGAATTTTGTAATAGAACCTCTACTGCCAAACAGCAAACCAATGACGGACCATTGTTTAAGAGGGACGTTGTACTTTTGAGAAAGATACGGCAGACAAGGTTCATATATGGACTTCTTCTCAATATCAACTTCAGTGGCTTGATTTAGGTTTCTTTCGAAACGGATAGTAGGGTCAAGAACGTTTTAAGCGTCCGTTGATAGCAATAATGTCTGCCCGTCTAAAAGAACCATCTGATGATACACAATGTACTTCCTCATGAATCTCCCAATTTAAAGTTTTTAACGATATCGCCAAAGCATGTCGTACACGATGATGTCTAGCATTGATCAGCAGCTCGCCTTTGGGGCATTGTCCAAGCACGTGTCCAAGTGTTTCAAGCTCTCTACAGTCTGGATGACGGCAGCGGGTTGTGCTTAGAGTTCTGCCCGTATAATTTTAGGTGAAGTGCGTAGGCCTACAGATATAAACTCACTTACACTTTATACTGTAAGTACTAAAGCTAGAGAACTGAGTGAAATGAATGACATAACAGAACTGCAAGCACTGTTTCGCTTTACTGGATTAGGAGAAAATAGGAGATGTGGGACACATGCATTTTAGCTGCTGCCTGTAAGAAACAAAGTAGCTACTAAAACCTCAATCTATAAGCATTTACAAACTGTTGTTTGAAAAGTGACATTCCTCTTCTCATTCAGAAGGGTAGGATTATTCCAGCCTAGAACCATACTTTCTAATTGCTCGGAAAATCCCATTTCCGTGTAGGTCTACTAAATTTAAAGTAAAGAGGTCAAGCAATAACCTGAAAAGCTATTTATTTTAATAGTTCAACTTCTTTCCAGTTTGTTCCTTTATTCAAGCTTCTTTTCAAAAATCGGCTACTTTGTTGAGGCTCATGCCAGACTTGATACGGGTTTTCCCTGAAAGGATTAGGAAGAGGGTGCGTAAGGTTGTAAATTGCATGGGAACGGCTTATTAAGACGTGTGCAGAACAATTATTATAGTTCGAGCCAAATCATGTCGTCCTCGTCCCACTCCACCGCATGAAGCCAACGCTACTTTCTGAGTGATTTTTACAATACAAAGTAGTTGTGTGAGAAAAGTTGCCTTTTGTTCACTCATATTTACAGTGGGCGGTATGGGGTGAGTGCCTCTATTACTTTCTAAAACTAAGGACGTTATGTTTCGTCCCGAAATATATCCTTTCTTGAGTATGTAAAAAGGATTTTTAAATTTATGTATTTCAAATTATAAACTTTCCCCATCAGACTTTTTTTCCCCCTTTTATAGAAGTAAAAATGAATAAAACCCCTAAATATGTAGATTTATGTAATACCAAGCCATAGGGCTAATATGTAATGTGGAGTAAATATGTAAATATATGTAGTATCAAATTTTTATATATTAATGGTAATTACAAGATTCACAAAGATTTATTTATATAGTTTAGGTTGAAAGGAATATAATATGTAATTACATAAAAATCCGGGCCCTATTGATAAGTGAATGACAACTAAATGACCGCAAGATCAATGCTGTCATTCAACATTGTAACGCAAAACAACAAAATGAATTAGTGAGCGAGTTAGTGAATCAGTGAATGAATGCATGAATGAATGAATGAATCAATCAGTGAGTGAATGGATGAATGCATTAGTGAGTGAATGAATGATTGAATGAATGAAATTATTGTTTGATAAGATAAATAATTAAATGTGTAATTTGTTATAGGAAATTCCCAGTTTTTAAGAACTAATGAAGGCAAAATCACGATACCGAATATTTGCTGAATTGGACTGCACAAGGCACTCTTACTGTAGATTATTTCAGAGTTGTCTTGCATTAAGTGTTGTGCAGCTTCCCCACTAGCTTGCATGCTACATGGGCCATGATGAGCTGTCATAAATGTAGAGTAACTTAGAATTGAAGAAATCCCCAGGAGGGCCCGTCCCAAGTCCTGCGACTACTGTACCATGTTCCGTCAGTCTCGACTGGAGAAATACCCCAGCAGATGACATATCATTTAGAGAGATAGTGGATTTGGGGTATGACTGTTGTAGAGGGGAGATCCCAGATAAAGGAAATCCTTGTGTATAGAAAAGCCGGCGGAAGGGGACCGCTATACATCACATCCACGTCATGAGTTCGAATACAACCAAGAGATTGACGTCTCCATATGTCTGTTTCTCTGCAGCGTTCTTATTAACGTTAAATTACGGTTTTCTGGAATCGTACGAGATAATCGAATTGTTTTATGGAAAGTTGAGTCGTGTTATCATGTTACAAACGGTATATTTAATTTTGTCTGATTTTTAATCATAATCGGAAGTTATGTAGTACAATTTAAACTATAACGTGTGACAGGTGAGGCGTGTAAAGTCTATAACACAATAACATATGAATAAATAAATATATTTTCTCGAGGGATTTAAGTGTGTCAATGAATGGAATGAAGTCAAGTATGAATAACAGTCAATCCTACTATAATAATAATAATAATAATAATAATAATAATAATAATAATAATAATAATAATAATAATAATAATAATACTTACTGGCGTTTAAGGTTCATTTCCGCCCTCACATAAGCCCGCCATTGGTCCCTATCCTAAGCAAGATTAATCCAGTCTCTGTTATCACATCCCACCTCCCTCAAATCCATTTTAATATTATCTTCCCATTTAAATCTCGGCCTCTCCAAAGGTCTTTTTCCCTCCGGCCTCCCAACTAACACACTATATGCATTTCTGGATTCGTCCATACGTGCTACATGCCCTGCCCATCTCAAAAGTCTGGATTTAATATTCCTAATTATGTCAGGTGAAGAATACATTGCGTGCAATTCTGTGTTGTGTAATTTTCTCCATTCTCCTTTAACTTCATCCCTCTTAGCCCCAAATATTTTCCTAAGCATCTTATTCTCAAACACCCTTAACCTATGTTCCTCTCTCAAAGTGAGAGTCCAAGTTTCACAACCATAAAGAACCGGTAATATAACCTTTTTATAAAATATAACTTTCAGATTTTTTGAGAGCAGACTGGATGACAAAAGATTTTCAACCGAATAAAAACAGGCATTTTCCATATTTATTCTGTGTTTAATTTCCTCCCGAGTATCATTTATATTTGTTACTGTTGCTCCCACATATTTGAATTTTTCCACCTCTTCAAAAGATAAATTTCCAATTTTTATATTTCCATTTCGTACAATATTCTGGTCACGGGACATAATCATATACTTTGTCTTTTCGAGATTTACTTCCAAACATATCTCTTTATTTGCTTCAAGCAAAATTCCCGTGTTTTCCCTAATCGTTTGTAGATTTTCTCCTAATAACACAATAAAATTAGGATAAATAAATATAATTTCTCGAGGGATGTAAGTGCGTCTAATGAACTGAATGAAGTGAAATATGAATAACTGTCAATCCTACTATAATATTAATAATAATGATAATAATGATAATGTTAATGATAATAATGATTATGATGATAATAATAGGCTTAATGATGATGAAAATAATAATAATAATAATAATAATAATAATAATAATAATAATAATAATAATAATAATAATAATAATAATAATAATAATAATAATAATAATAATAATAGAGGAAGTGTTACAATTATAGAATACCATTTTGTTTTTTGTTTTGGAACCTACATGTTTTGAATACTGAACGTAAAGTATCGTCCTATTTATTCCTGAATGTCCCTGTAAATGGTACACGGGACTTAGAAGTTCGTAAGATGTTATAAAATGTTCGAAAAAAAATAATTTCTCAAAACGTAACATATTTCCTTCATAAAAATGGAGGTAAAAATACAGAATACTATTGAAAAGTTACAAAATTAACAAAATTTCAAAGTAAAAATGGCCACTAATAAGAAAAGCACAGAGCAAGCATCATTCAGCTTCTTAGCTAGAAGATGTTTTCCCAACCGCAATATTGAATCCAGATGAATCGCCGGTCACATATTTTCTCGAATTTGTTTTATGGCTTCATACTTTGCCTTGTTTTCTAAGTTTGTTAGAAGGTGAGGTTTTCCTCCTCCTACACATGTCTACATTAGTAACGAAATAGAAAACCAAGATATAAAGATGGAATACTAATAATATTAGTATTTAATATTTGTGACACACTGATGTTATATATAATTCATAACCTCAAAATATATCGGAATTTAAAAACGAACTCAACGAAACACACGTTGCTACAAACGCAGATTATTTATCTTTGAGAACATAAGCTATAATAGTCGACAAGTCAAGACGTTCAAAGCCGACGCGAACTTGAAGCAAAGAGTATTTGTGATTTCACAAAGCGCATCTCATCATGAATCGGGCAAACGACTTAAGAAAAATCAAAGCGTCGCCATAGTAAGTTAACACTAAGTTTAAAATGACACATCCGGGAAAAACTTGAAGCAGCATTGCGTCAACAATATCACGTACTTATTGAACATGACCATACGTGGCTAAACTGTGTAGTATTTATTTATTTATTTATTTATTTATTTATTTATTTATTCATTCATTCATTCATTCATTTATATATTTATTTATTCATTTATTTATATATTCGTTTATTTATTTGTTACTTACTTACTTATGTACTTATTTATTTATTTGTTTATTTATTTGATTGTTTATTTATTTGTTTATTTATTTAATTAGTTATTTATTCGTTTATTATTTATTAGTTTATTTATTTATGCATTTTTATGTATTTATTTGTTCGTTTATTTATTTATTTATATATTTATTTCTTTATTTACTTATTTATTTATTTAACCTGATAGCTTCTCTGCCCTCGACTTTTTAATTTGCTGTGATTGAATACACTTTTGCAGGATGTAGACACAAAAAATTACCGATCTCCTGTAGCATGAATTTGTCCAAGTCTAATTCGGTCAGCGCCTAGTTCACACGACTACGGAAAGGATGTTTCGTGTACTTTGCACCTCATTTAGGCCTACTTCTTGAATATGGCTTTGTTATAGTATTTTATTTTAGTAGGTTATTTTACGATGTTTTATTAACATCTTAGGTTATTTAGCGTCTGAATGAGATAAAGGTGATAATGCCGGTGAAATAAATCCGGGGTCCAACACCGAAAGTTACCCAGAATTTGCTCACATTTGGGTTGAGGAAAAACTCCGGAGAAAATCTCAACCAGGTAACTTGCCCGCGCCGGGAATCGAACCTGGGCCACCAGGTTTTACGGCCAGCCACGCTAACCGTTACTCCACAGATGTGGACTTTAGTTATAGATTATAGATAAAATGTTATAATTAAACTGATTTGAAAAAACAACAAGCAGACAAAGCAAAGAAGTAACAGAACGGAATCGTGGATAAAAAATTAATTCACGTGTAAAGCTCTCACGGAATTAACCAATGTGTTCCGAAGGAGACTTCTCGCATAACAGGTAGTCGGTCTTTTTGTTTTTGTCTGAGATTGTACAATGCGATTGTACACGTGCCGCCATTCTTACACACTCAGCATCTTACCGAAACTCAGCGTAAGAAATGCTATTTCAGCAAATTCCTTTCCTGCTAAGCAACAGATTTCTTTCCCACATTTTTGTAACGCGTTACAATATTTCTAAAGTATTTCATAGGATGAACATAGATCATTACCAATAGAAAAAGTGCTACAGTATAGTTCTGGCTTGAGGCATAACATTGATTCTCGAAGGAGGATTGCCTCTTAACGCTGAACGACCTCGCCGTTGTATCTTTATAATTTTCTTTAAGAATGTCTTTTTTTTTAATGACTGATACAGTATTTAAATTGTTCAACAATTCGCTTCTGAGATTTCCACCGTGGATAAGAACCGTAATTGTAGATTATCGGAAACAACATAAAATCCACAAAACAGACAACAATAAAAAACACTATAGACCTAGTCAACAACACAAAACAACACATTCCACACAGTGCAACACTAGCATCTTTCGATATCACTAACTTATACACTAACATACCGATACAAGACACATTACAGATACTAAAACAAATGCTCATTGACAACAACACACCACAAGATCACATTGAAGAAATGCAAATCTAGTCTTTCAGGTGAAGCTCCCTGTAAAGCAGATTTGAATAATTTCAAGGGAAAAATTGTTCCGGGGCCGGGTATCGATCCCGGGACCTCTGGTTGAACGTACCAGCGCTCTACCACTGAGCTACCCGGGAACTCCACCCGACACCGTCTCAACTTTTCCCTTTATATCCACACAACTCGCGTGGGCTGACGAAACGCCAGAGACCCACAACGAGTGCACACAATCTCTGTGTGACTTGGAATTGTGTGTCCCGGCCCCGGAACAATTTTTCCCTTGAAATTATTCAAATCTGCTTTACAGGGAGCTTCACCTGAAAGACTAGATTTGCATAATATATATACGTTACTGTGTACGTTAACAGAAAACCACAATTCCAAGTCACACAGAGATTGTGTGCACTCGTTGTGGGTCTCTGACGTTTCGTCAGCCCACGCGAGTTGTGTGGATATAAAGGGAAAGTTGAGACGGTGTCGGGTGGAGTTACCGAGTAGCTCAGTGGTAGAGCGCTGGTACGTTCAACCAGAGGTCCCGGGATCGCTACCCGGCCTCGGAACAATTTTTTCCTTGAAATTATTCAAATCTGCTTTACAGGGAGCTTCACCTGAAAGACTAGATTTTCATAATATATACGTTACTGTGCACGTTAACAGAAAACCACAATTCCAAGTCACACAGAGATTGTGTGCACTCGTTGTGGGTCTCTGGCGTTTCGTCAGCCCACGCGAGTTGTGTGGATATAAAGGGAAAAGTTGAGACGGTGTCGGGTGGAGTTCCCGGGTAGCTCAGTGGTAGAGCGCTGGTGCGTTCAACCAGAGGTCCCCGGATCGATACCCGGCCCCGGAACAATTTTTCCCTTGAAATTATTCACATTGAAGAAATCATCCAAATCACAGACATAATAAAGAAAAATTATTTCACACACAACAACAAATACTACACCCCAACAGATGGATTGTCAATCGGATCACCCATATCTAGCATACTAGCAGAGATATTTTTACACAACATAGAACAAACATACATACTCAACAATGAACACAACAAATATGCAGACAACATAATATACTGGCACAGATACGTAGACGACATACTTTTACTATACAAAGGAAACAAAAGACAAATACATAAACTACACCATTACATAAAAAAGACACCCAAAACTCCAATACACACTGGAATTCGAAAACAATAACATGCATAAATTTCCTATACATCACCATAACAAAAGTTAACAACAAACACACCTTCAAAATATACAGAAAACCAACCACCACCACCACACACATACACAACACATCTAATCACCCCACACAACACAAACAAGCTGCATTCAGGACAATGGTACACAGATTACTCAACATACCCATGAGCCAAAAACACTACAATGAAGAAGTGAACACAAATACACAGCACAAGAAAATGGTTACAACCCAAACATAATAGACAACATCATAAGAAAGACAAAACAAAAACTCAACAAACACAAAAACACACAAAACACAATACAAACACAAGAACACAAGAAATACATCACACTAACATACGAAAACAAAAACACACACAAGATCGCATCCTCATTCAGAAAACAGAAATACAATATAGCATAAAGAACAGAAAACACACTACGAAGACATCTCAACACACAAACAACACCAACAAATAAATACATCTACACAGCCGTATACAAACTCACATGCTATAGTTACGACAGTTTCTACATCGGACAGACAGGCAGATCATTCCAAATTCGAACAAAGAACACATTAAAGCAATAACCAGAGGACACAATACATCTACATATGCTGACCACATAACTAACGCTAACCACACATACAATAACATAAATACAGACATGGAAATCCTACACATACCACCCAAAAACCAAAAACTCATCACACTAGAATAATATGAAATATACAGACACACTAAAATGCACCCTGATAAAATTCTCAACACACAGATCAATTTCAGAACACACACACTATTTGACAGCACATTTCAACACTTTTCAACAATCGAACGCACCCACACAACAGGCAGCGAAGTTCGAGATGACGCCGAGATCTAGTAGGCTCTGAGGATGGTGTGAAGAAGCACCGAAACAGCTGTAACAGCTTACACAATTAACACGAGTAAGATCGCCATTTAATCAATTATTTATGATTAATTTTTCTTTGACGTTCATATTTTGTACCAGGCACTTCGATCTGCAATACAAATGAAGCTGATGGTGATTAATGTGTGATGAAGTTTGTTGGAGTAAGTTATATTGGAGTGCGTTTTAGGTTGTTTAGTAAAAGACCTAAGTCCTTTAAACAACCAAGGGCTGCCAGTACTTAAGTTTATTAATCAATCTTGAAGTACAAGGCGTGGTACAAATGATGAAATGAGGATGATGATGATTACTCGTAGCCCCGTGAGCCACTAGTCGCCTTCCTCCGCGCTTCTGCTAACTGCAGTGCTACATTATAATAATGATATAATTGAATGAGATCCTTCAGTGATCACCGCGACTTTTTATGGCCTGCCCATAGTGACGCTACGGCAGGCACGCCAGATATCAGACTCTAAGGCCCGATTGTATAAGCCATTTAATCTTAGATCAGAGGTTAAATTGATCCTTGTTTCAGCTGAACTTGGAATTTTGTGTTGTATAAAGTCTAATCTGAGATTAATTTGTCTCAAACTAAAGTCAACTTTGACTGAAGAAATTTCTCCGATTAAGTTGGATGATCCAAGTTCAGTTATTTCTTTTCTGTTTGAAATATACGGGTGAAAGATTGTGCAAATAAAATATCCATTATTATTAATATTAATAGATATGTTAGGTACATTTATATATATTTCTTTAAATTTCTTGCCTTAATACACAAACATTCTTATATTTTATAAGGCTCTATCGTGTTCAGCAGTATCAAATAACATAACCTATAATTATATTATGTATATAACAAACATTAATTATTAATGGATATGATAGGTACATTCATAAATGTTCAATTAACTGTATTACTAAACGAAAATTGTCGTTTTATAAAGCTTTATTATGTTTAGCACTATCAAACACCAGAACATGATGACAACTTGGAGAACAGTCAACCTTCTTCTTATTGTCCGCCATTATTTACATTGAAAAAAAAAAAACAGTGTCTCCAACAGAGTGTAATACGGAAAGTCGCGAAAAAGTAGTTGTAAAGTCGCTAGATTTCTCATTATCAACAAAGAAAGATTAAATTTTGTCACTGTGGGGTGCTAAAAAGGTCACTAAATCCCTATTTAAGCAATATAAAAGTTAAAAGAAATTGTTGTTGAAAAAGAGTTAAAATCGCTAGATTGGCAACACTGAACAAACCAGTATAACATGGTCCGCGCATCACGTATTTCACCTGTTTATGCGATGTTGCCAAATCCTTTTCACGTGAACTTAGATTGCATTTGAACCAAGGTAATTTGATCGCAGAAAAGTTTTATACAATAGAAGAAGTGTCTGAACTCGGTTTACTTTTCGATCTTCGATCAAAGTTGATCTTTAGTCACGGAGTTTTATACAATTGGGCCTAAATGTGCAGTTATGTGCGCGGATCACCGGATTGTGCAGACTGCATCATTCGAGCGTTGCTCTTACCAGTTATTAGCTGGAAGGGTGTACAATAATCTATTCTGCGCTTCTAGGGTTGGATTAAATAGACATTTCGACATTATTAACACACTTAACAGAAGAAAAAAAGACACGGTTATTATCAGTGCCTATATTTGGCAATTGTAATACAAGAAACTTTGGGCTTTCTTAGTTATACATCATAAAGTAGTGGTTTGTAAAGCATAATAGTTAATATGAATTTTATATAATATATGAAGAAAAAGAATATTGTAGTAATTTCTAAATAACACAAAACGAACAATTATTTCATTTCACATAGTAGGTACTAATTATTTTAAAGTAATAACCCTACTTTTTCATTATTCGTCAAGCATTATTATTTATTGGGACCATTGGTACACATATGTTGAAGAAAATATTATGCTCCCAATTAATTACATGCAGTAGAACTTTGTGAAGTTTTTACACTGATATCATTTGCTTGCTGTATGTCAATATTAATTAACATTAATATTAATAAATGATATAAATTAAGCTTAGAATTTAAATTCACATAAAATTTATTTGGAAAACGCTTAGAGCAAGTTTCGACAAGTTGGGAGCGTTACTGAAAGAAATTAAAAGTGTAGTTAACAAGCAGTGAAGCGATGATATTCTACATTTATGTCAGATTTAAATATTTATTAATGTAAGTATATTAGCATAATATAATGATGTGAGATGGGAAATTTGTCATTTTTTGCAGAAAATTTTTCCGCATTACGAATAGTTGCTTTCTTCGCCCCTTCAAACCTCAAGAGCCTTACATGTATTCCTCACTATATTCTCATCACTTACCAGCTTATGAAATGAAAGTCGTAAGTCGTCTAATCTTTTTATGGCAGTGTTAGTACAGACTCCAAAACAACGCCATTGTCAAGTACGTTTTGCCGTGAGAGTACTGATTAAGAAATAAGCGCTGGCAATATCACATTTTGAGAACTTTACTAATCTGATCTAAACTGCCACAACACTATTACCGTGACATGGGCTGATGAAAGCCTTTCATTTCAAGATAATAATTATTGTTGGCAGAATAAAACATTATAACAATTATGTTATATGATTCGTAATTTCTCGTCTTCATTATCTGTGAACTCCTGACTGCATTTATCATAACTCATTCACAGACACTGCCAAATCAGTAACCGTACTGAAACTGCGTTACTGATACAAATGCTGATATGCTGTTGCAGGTCTGTATAGCCCTGTCGCGTTCCCCTCCAAGGCGATTCACTCCTCCAAGTAGGGTAATAGAAAGTGCACATCGCACAGAGACTATTGCACAATGTGCAGGGTTTTGGCATGCCTCCGCTACGGTGACCTTTGAAGTCTGCGTGATCGCCTCTACTCCGCTTGGCGTCCCCACGCTTTAACCAGTGCAATAACGTGATTCTGGACTTTGAAAGATAAGTCCTTAGTCATTAATACCAGTACATACATGACTCAATTAGCAATTATTAACGGTTAGGTCACTGTTTCTTCAAACTTACCAGTGAATTCTGCCGTAGGTCTTGAAGTAGGATATTACGATATATTTGATAAGAAGATTTTCTTATCTCTCTTCAAGATAGTTTATAGTCAACGAAAGTGAAGTGGTCTATGTTCTACATGATACTGCTACATTTCAAATTTATCCATAAATGCTCTTAGCTGGTCGATCATATCTCGTGCAATTCTATAACTCGCACGCACAACTCACAACGAGTTATGAGAATGGAATACATTTTAGACTTACAATGTTAACAATGTCACTCTTAACATTAATTACAATCATACCAATTATCATATCAATTACAAGCATACCAATCATAATCATATCAATTACAATCATACCAATTATGTCCCTACAATAAGTGGCGCTTATCACAAATGAGTGAAATAGAAAATGATCAAGGAGGAATAGTGAATACTTCAGTAAAAATATTAATATAATCATATGTGCAATTTTCAAACTGTGTAGAAGTATCAGCAACACATAAGCCATCTGAATTTTATGAAGGATCTTCAATATTCTTCAAAACTCTAACCCTAGCTACTTAGCTTCTCGTTTTCAGCATTTGTCCTCATATCACGAAATAGATACTCGCTCACAACACCACATCACACTCTCCATTCCTAAACACAGAACATCCTTCTACTCTTCATCTTTCAACGTCTCTGCAGCTCATCTCTGGAAAACTCTACCACAACATGTCAGAGACTGTCGGACATTGTCTAGTTAAAAAAATTAATTAAAATTGCACTTTTTCAATTCAGATTCCTTTCAGTTATATAACCCCTTTTCTCTGTGATAGTTTTGTAAAAATATACGCTATATATTTCTTTTCCTTCCGTTCCCCTTTTTGTTCTCTTTATCAGCTGATGAATTTATTATCATAGCCTTTTATTGTGAATTTTATTTCATTTTTTTTTCTTTTCTTTCTTTTTTATTATTATTTTATTACATTCTATTTTGTTATACTCTTCCTTACGCTTTCCATATTAACCATTTGTACTAAATGAATTGCTTTTGCTATATTCCAATGTTTTTTTAATTTCTTTTTTCTATTATAGTATTATTTTCATGTTGTTTAGTGTCGATTTTATTATGTTATTATTTCTTTGTAATATGTTAGTATTCTGTTCTGTAATTTTTTGTTAAATTTTAACTGCTTGTATACTTTGTGACCTGGTAGAGTGTAAGAGAAGGACCTATGGCATTAACTCTGCCAGTATAAATAGAGAATAATAATAATAATAATAATAATAATAATAATAATAATAATAATAATAATTATTATTATTATTATTATTATTATTATTATTATTTTTATTATTATTATTATTATTATTATTATTATAAATGACTACCTACTATTGATTAAGAACAAGACAATAATACGTGTCGCTTTTCTGAAACCATTCGAGGACAGCACTGTTCATAATAGCGTAGAGAGACAGCCGTTTGTATTTCTCTTGGTTACAAGGCTGAGCATGTCCATGGATGGGCAACTCGTGCTCACAAAGTGTTAATAAAACCTTGAAAGAGAGAGAGAGACAGACGGAGCCAGCCGCAGCAGTTACAAGCTGTTTGTAGTTTCTCTGCAAAAGCAGTTCACTGCCACGGTGCGCTCTGGCGGCTCATGCAGGTGGTCGTAATATCTGTCCCATGATTTAATTTCAGAATGACGCGTGGTACAATAATTATAGTAATTTTAGACAGACTGTACCTAAACGCACATAACAAAATTATATTATCATCTAACTTTGTAAATTAGTTTGAAACTGGAAACACAAACTGAATACAACCTTTTAAAGTTACAACAAACATAGCTCCAACAATTATTTATTATTACACTATTTCTTAGTATTTATTATTATATGTCTTAATTGAAACGTAGAACGCGAGAATTTACAAGTCTTTATACATTAAAAAGTATTCCTCTGTTCTCAGAAAGATAATAATCTGTATTCGCAAACAATAACAAATTCAAGGAAGTAATACTTACATGTCACAGCACATGAAATAAAATTACTTCTGAGCTCTTTCTGTACATTCAGAGCTTTTACACTTCTTTTTGTATTAAAGTCTGCCTCAAGCACATACAGTATATATGAAAGCAAAGATTATATTTGGAAATTCTGACTTAGGGCAGCATTACGAACAGTTCGATTCCTAATTTCTCTGGAATCTGAGTGGCGTGCTGTTCTGTAGATTTATAAATTCAAGCTATAAACGTTCAGGATTTTCTGTCGGTTGTAAGCCGAATTAATTTCAGAAAAATCTGGATTTCTTGTCAATTGTCACTGTTTCTCCCAACTTACCAGTGAATTCTGCTGTAGGTCTTGAAGTAGGATCTTATATTTGATAAGAAGATTTTCTTATCACTATTCAAGATAATTTATAGTCAAAGAAAGTGAAGTTGTCTGTGTCCTAAATGTTACTGCCACATTTCAAATCTATCCATAATTGTCCTTAGCTAGTCGATCATATGTCGTACAATTTTATAACTCGCACGCACAACGTGTTAAGGATATTCAGTCTCACCTCGTTGATATCCTTGTTTTAACTTTAACAGTTCTAAAGCAGATCTAGAGAGTTTTTCTTTACTAAAACCGTCACTGTGTTTATTTGTAACATAAAATGTCATGCATAAGAAAGTTTAATAGAATGTAATACAAGCTTTACCTCCCTTCTTACTAAATTTTTTTTCTCTTTCGACTCATCACTAAAGTGATATGATCTGGGTATTATATTGTTTTTCACTTAAAATGAGCCGCCACTTACTGCAGACGCGAGACAACTTACGTCTTGCAAGAACCGCATAAAAACGCTACACCGTTTCAAAGGACAATTTTCTAATTTTTATATTTCCATTTGTTACTGTGTTCTGGTCACGAGACATAATCATATACCGTACTTTGTTTTTTCGGGGTTTACTTCCAAACCTATCTCTTTACTTGCTTCAAGTAAAATTCCCGTGTTTTCATTAATAGTTTGTAGATTTCCTCCTATAGTCGCTACGCTGTTATTCCCGGCGTGATTCCTCCTCTTTGCTTACGTCTTAGGAAGTGAAGGCTCTATAAAGTCTAGATAGGTAGTATCGTTCGCCATTTTTGTTCTTTCGTTGCCGAGCTGCCCGACGAGGAATCTATTTGCCGCACCGTTAAATATAATGTCGTAGCTCCTATGATAATAAATCAAACGCACTGTAATTGAGCAAACAATTGAGCGGCAAATTACGTCCTCGTGTGCTTTCTGCGAACGCCAACGAAAGAGCCAAAATGGCGGGCGGTTATATATTAAGTATTTATCCAGCCTTAGAAAATGCTTAACATCTTCATCAGCGAATCACAAGACGCACACGTTTAAATGTAGCCGACCTGCAACGTGATTGGCTGCCGGAAATTAGAGCGACTGGACTGTAATATATTCACGTCATCCGCATAGACTAGAAGGTAATGTAACCCGTTCAATTCCAAACCCACTCTGTTTTTCTGGACTTTTCGAAGTTAGAAAGTAAAGGTGATAGTGTAATGATAACACAGTCTAGTATAGACAGTCAGGAAGCTTGAGTTTAAGAGGAACAATAGACTGTGCAGGTATTATTTCGCATTGTCTGTAATGGGGCGATAGTAGCGATCCTAGTGGTTAGCAACTATCAATGGATGAATATTTACTACGCATTGAGCTTCGTGAGGTTCTTGCCCCAGCAAATAAAACTTACCCTAGTACAAACCCTAGTAATGCCGCACTTCGATTATTGTGACGTTTTGTTAAGTGACCTAAGTTCTGAACTGTCAGTCAAGTTACAGCGAGCTCAGAATATGTGCGTCAGATACTTGTGCAACATCCGACGATATAATCACATATCACCGTCTTTCGCAAGTCTTTCGTGGCTCCGACTTAAAGAACGTAAACTTTACACTCTTTGTCTTTACTCTTTCGAATTCTGCACACTTCAACACCAAATTACCTTTCGTCTCGTTTCTCCTATCTATACTCTAACCACGACGTAAATACCAGATCACTTATCTGTGGCGCGTTAAGTATACCTCTTCATAGAACATCTTGCTATTCATCATCTTTTACAGTATCCACCTCGCGACAATGGGATTCCCTGTCACAAAGTATTAGGGGCTGCAAGACAATAAACACTTTTAAAAACAGCTTAAAAGATAACCTTCTTAGCAATTCACTCCAATCATACTGACTTGAACTATCACTGTCTTCATTGTTATTCCTTCCTTTAGACATGCATCCTGATAGTGCTAAAATTGTCTCATAATAATCTCTTTCTACAGTAGCGTGCAAATTAACCCGAACAACGTAATTACTTATGCAGAAACACTCAAACGGGATAAAAAAAAGGATCTAAGACATACCTCAGTAATCTATGTGGCCTCACTTGTTCCTAATAACAGCTCTGAGACGATTTGGCATGGATTCCACTAATTTCCCACAAATATTCTTCATTTCTTCATCGAGAAACCATACACCAATGAGGGCAGAAATCATCTTCTCCTTTGTAGAACAATCCATTTTTTGCATTCTTCTTTTGCAAATCGACCACAAGTTCTCAATGGGGTTGATGTCGGGTGAGTTGCCTGGCCAGGGGAGTACCTGAATATTCTTCTTGTTGAAGAATTCTGTAGTTTTTCGAGACGTATGGCATGGTGGCAGGTCTTGTTGGAACACACCTCTGCCATCCGGAAATGATATTTGCAGCTGGGGTACGATTCTGGTTTCCAATAAGTGAATATATTTGTCAGAATTCATCATTCCCTTGATAGGTATTAATGCTCCAGGCCCTTCATGTGTAAAACAACTCCAAAACATTACTTTAGGGGGGTATTTGGGTGCTTGTTGGAGATGAGCTGCTGTTACTTTTTCGGATCCTTTCCGTACGTAAGAAACACGGTGGCCATGGACCTCGAAATGAGACTCATCGCAAAAAAGTACATTCTTCCAGTCATTCACTGTCCAGTGTTGATGTAATTTTGCCAACATTAAGCGTCTTTTGCACATAACAGGGGTTAGCAGTTGCTTCATAATATGCTTACGAGCCCTTCGTCCAGCTTCCAAAAGCCTACGCCGCACTGTTGTGACGTGAATATTCGCCCCAGTGGTAGCCATTAACTCGCGGCTTAAGTCGACAACAGTTAGTCTGGGATTTAATTTACTTTTCCTGACAATTAAACGATCATCTGCAGGTGAAGTCTTCCTTTTCCGGCCACAGTTTCCTTTTTTCTGGGATGTGATGGATCCAGTCTCCCTGTATCGTTTTATGATCGAATTAACAGTAGCCAAACCGATGTGACATTCAGCAGCAATTTGCCTCTGTGTCATAGAAGAATTCTCTGCTAATGTTATAATTTTAGACCGTTTTCGTGGAGTTGTATCCATTTGCGAAGACGACAGAATGTACACAGGATTGCAGTATTAAGTCTTCAACACAACTGAAATGCTTATAAGTACAAAACGACAGGCAAAATGTCACATATTATAAAAAAATGACAGACCCTCAACAATGGAATTACACGTACTACAAACGTCAATTAAAGCGGTATGAGCAGCTGTGAGGCCAACAATGACAGAAAATGTAAAAATATGTCGTGTTCGGATTAATTTGCACGCTACTGTATTATATAACATTATTTGAAATATATTAACATTCTATGTATTTTAGCTTAATTCTGCTACACAGTTTATTTCAGTGTTTAATTAATAGTTCATAGTATTTTCTTTTTTAATTCATAAATAACTCTTGTATACATGTAACTTTTATCTAAATCAAATTGTTGAATTCTTTGTACGTTCATACATATGTATGTATAGTTTTTGCTGGTAGAGTGGAAAAGAAGGCCTTACGGCCTTAACTCTGCCAGCTAAAATAAATTATTATTATTATTATTATTATTATTATTATTATTATTATTATTATTATTATTATTATTATATACTAGACTGTGATGATAATATAAATTATGGTAATTAATAAGATTATTTTCACATATTGATATGAGTGATCGTGGTCAGTTTGTAGCGTTCGAAGCAGTTAATGTTCCCACTATATTTTCTTCTGGTATCATACCTACCGAGGGGCGGTGTAGTGCTGAAAATAGGAAGGAGTAAAAGATTGAAAGATGAATTTCGCCCGCAGCGTCAAGCAACAGGAAGAGCTGGGTGTGAAGTGACTGTAAGTGCCGGAGCATTTTCCCAGCCATTTTATCGTGATGCGTGCAGTCAGTCGACTCCTGTGGGACCATTCCGAGAAGAGTTTAGAGAGATAATAGATGACTCCACATCACAGACTAGAGGCGGCTTGATGTTGGAGCTGCTCTTGTTGTTGCTTGCGCTCTGTATTTGCTCCAGGCTCAAGTATATGTGAGACGAAAGTGGTAACAAAAATAAATTGAAAGGGTCTGCTTGAGGAGGAAAAGAGTAGAGGAATCTCCGTTACAGAACTTTAATTCAGAATTTTTATCTTGCTCTGATATTAGCAGATATGGCAAGTAATTGAACTAATCGTCATTAGAAATTCAATCTTGTCAACAGTAATCTCACTAGACGTTTTGATTTATCTAGAGAAAATCAAAACTCGAGTGGGATTTAATTGACTATTACACGATTAGAAGAAAGTATATAAAGATTAGAAGTAACGAAGTACTCCAATAAAATAAAATATTAATTGACTTACGAAAATACAACTGTCTTCAAATGTATTATTGTACCATATCAACATTACAAATATTACGCTAGATGCATGCTAGATGGCAGTAGTGTCTTTATACAGACACTGTAATGATTACTATTCAATAAATCTTAATATTAAACAATCTCTGATAGGTGACTATCCATAATATGATATAGCAGAAGTTCTTTTTATCCTCTCAGAGCAGAAGCTATAACATAACTTAACTAATATACACAAGTGTTAGAAAAGTTTTAATTAACGACTATGACATAAAAAATAAACATGAATAATTTTAAAAGGAATAATTATTGAATGTACAATTTTCAAATTTGAATGTGGTTGGTGGTTCAATTGATGTTATATTGGACGTGTGCGTAATAGAAGTGGAACTCGTTGATTTAGGCCTACATGGTGTATTCAACTATATTCAGGATTTCCGAATGAATAATTTTAAAAGGAATAATTATTGAATGTACAATTTTCAAATTTGAATGTGGTTGGTGGTTCAATTGATGTTATATTGGACGTGTGCATAATAGAAGTGGAACTCGTTGATTTAGGCCTACATGGTGTATTCAACTTATTCAGGATTTCCACAGAAATGTGAAGGCCCACCATAACTGTGAATTGTAAAGTTGAATGACAAATAAATATCAATATCAATATCAATATCAATATTCAGGATTTCCGAATGAATAATTTTAAAAGGAATAATTATTGAATGTACAATTTTCAAATTTGAATGTGGTTGGTGGTTCAATTGATGTTATATTGGACGTGTGCATAATAGAAGTGGAACTCGTTGATTTAGGCCTACATGGTGTATTCAACTTATTCAGGATTTCAGAATGGTGCTCTTCATTTATTTGTAAATCGGATTTCAGAAGATGCATAGGTATGATCAGTGATTTTTATTAATTCTTGTTCTTGAATGCCAATGCGAGTCATATTTGAAACTGCTGTGCATCGACTGGAGTGGTTTGTAATTTTATATATATTTTTGACGTCCAGACCAGCGCAGTTTCAAATGTTGGCAAACAAAGAAACAAATGCTAGGGACGCGATAAAACTGTGCGATAAGCAGCCATGATTGGTTGAAATACGTCCTTTCGTACCGTTTTATTGGTCAAAAGTAGTATGACGTAGTAAGAGTGTAATAGTCAAAGTAAAAAAATAATACACGCCGCAAATCACTATATTACTTATGCAACTTTTATTTCGTGGATTCTTTATTAAAAATTGCATATGAAACCAGATTATAACGTTTTAAGAATAGCACTTAACCCTTGGCTGCATACCCTCTTTTGACAGCTGTGGATGTATACCTGAGGTGACTCATCACCAAAGCTCGGAACTTGGGGAATTCTGTGCCGTGTGCATGAGTAAGGTTACAGGTACAACGAACACAAAGCTCACGCTGTAAGTGCTCAAGGACAGTCGTGTGTACTAATAAAGTGGTCACATCGAATAACAGGAAGACGGATGGGGAAACTGTGTCATTTCGAAGCCAATGACATTCAGAGAATTACAGGTAAACGGCTGTTTGAAGAATTAGAAAATACGTGTTATTCGAAAAGTGTATTATAGAAGTTTAAAAATAGAAAGAGGTAAAAAGGAAGCTTTTGGAAATCTAGGAATAATTTTTGCCATATTAGCAAGTTTCGACATATTTAGATAAATATTATCCTTATTTTTAACTGAAACCAAAAAGAGGTATATTACTGTCAATAATAAAATTGAATTAAATGTTCCAGTTAAGGAAATGTGCAGAAGAAGTAAAAGCTGCTAACTTATTACTTTTTTTTAACTTTAGGTACAGAATTTCGTCGAGGAATTCGGAGGAGATACATTATTTTTTTCGAATGAAGTGTTTATATTTTGTAAGTTGTGCCACACACAAACTAGAGGCATTCATTGAATGACATTGCAGTCCCTTAAATTGGTGGAAAATCTGTTCATAGCCATGGATCAAGTCTTAGAGGGACCTGCCCTAGTAGTGACAACAGAAATTGAAAACTATTTTCGAGAAAAATTGAGGATACTCTTATTTTTCTCAGACACGAAATTAGCTAGCAATTGCTCAAAATCGAACGGAAAACAATGACATTGAAAATATTCAGTATTGTAAGTTTGCTCCCATCAATTCATGTAATGTGGAAATAAATTTTTCTCGTTTCAAATCAGGTTTAACAGGCGAAGAAGTTATGGGTTCGAAAATCTTGGAATGTATGTAGTCATACACTGTAATAAAATTTACAGAGGAGAACAGTAAAGTTGATATATTTCTCATGTTTATTTTTATTATATATTATATGCTATAAAATTACGTGTTTCAACCTACCGTAATACTATCAATATGTTGTTCCATCAGACCTGACAGTACCTCCGTGCTGGAAGCGGGAGTTTGTTGATATTGGAGTCCGGTCGCTTAACCACGTGTAAAGACACAAGTCCCCAAGTTCCGAGCTTTGCTCATCACCCCTCATATTATTTTGGGCCTATTGTGCACAATGAATTTTATTTTGTATTAAAGTGAAACTCCACAAATAGACACAGCAATGGTCCGTGTGCGAGACGAGGTACGAACGCTGTCTTTCTACGGAGTACTGCGGACATTGATAAACATAAGGGCTGTACAATGTTTTTTATGGCGAGCGGACCGAAACATAAATAATTAACGTATATAATTTTAAATAATATATTGTAGTATATGCAAAATATATAACAAAACAAATCCGTGATTAAGTATAATGTATACGTGATACACTTGAAAAATAAAACAAACTTCTGGAGGAATAACTCTCTAAATATATCTACATACGGGGCTTTCATTTCAAAACTTCCCACTCTAAATAACTAGTTATTTAAATTGAATTCAGATACATTTAGATAACAAGGGGAAAGTCTGAAACCAGGCTTAAAGCAATTTTAGATTTTACCCCAACCTCCCAGCCACCCCCACTTTGAAATTTCAAATGGCACCCCTATATTTTTATACTTGAACTAGCCGTACCCGTGCGCTCCGCTGCACCCGTTAGAAATAAATACAAAGTAATTACATAATTAAAAAAAGACGTTTCATCCAGGGAACATTCGTGTTTGATAGAAGGATAAATCGTTTATTATGTTACTTAATTTAAATTGAATTAAAAAATTAAAATGCGATCATTTTGATCCAGAGACCACTCTTTTGGTCATAAAAATTATTTTAGGAAATACAGGAAACGAATGTACACAATAGCCTATCAAGTTTTCTGTACATCAGAATCTATTTTTAATCTAACCTGTCCTCTATTCCGTCAGAAGTTACTGTAATAACATTATAGCATTATGTCCATCTAGAGAAATTACACTTTCAAATGGTGAATTAATAATTAATTATACAAATCGGTTAATTTAGTAATTTAGTAATAAAGTAATTACATAATTAAAAAAGGACGTTTGATCCAGGGAACATTCGTGTTTGATAGAAGGATAAATCGTTTATTATGTTACTTAATTGAAATTAAATTAAAAAATTAAAATGCGATCATTTTGATCCACAGACCACTCATTTGGTCATAAAAATTATTTCAGGAAATACAGGAAACGAATGTACAGAATAGCCTATCAAGTTTTCTGTGCATAAGAAGCTATTTCAATCTTACCTGTCCTCGATTCACTCAGAAGTTACTGTAATAACATTATAGCATTATGTCCATCTAGAGAAACTACACTTTCAAATGGTGAATTAATAATTAATTATACAAATCGGTTAATTTAGCTTCCGATATTACTTCATACAAACCAGAAACATTCTCTGTAGGCTATTTTTCATAGCTTTCGATTGTTATTGTCCAAGGCCCCTTATAGACGAAGTCATTTATTTTTTATTTTATTACACCGCCTTAGATGGCGTTGTTATTGTAATTTTTAAACTCATTTATCTCATTAAATATCAGTCCTATCAAAATTTTGCATACAATAAAACTTATCGGAAATTAATTTTAAAGAAACTTCTGTTATGTAATATGTTTCATGAAAATTCATAATAAGGGAGATATTTCGATTTATTTAATTCAAACCCCCTTATAACCCCCTTTTAAATAATATATTTTGAATGCCTTACAGCCTGAATTCTAAGTTACAACGAACTTAATTTATATTCCAATTTTCATATAAATCGGTTCAGCCATTATCGCGTGAAAAGGTAACAAACATCAAGACAGACAGACAGGCATACAAACAAAAATTTCAAAAAAGCGATTTTCGGTATCAGGGCGGTTAATTATGTATGTTAGAACTAAGTATTTTTGTAAAATCGAAAATTACCAGAAAAATTTCGGCTACAGATTTATTATTAATATAGATAATATATGAAAGAGCATTCAATTGTTTATACACCACATTCATTTGTTTTCGCATCTTTTCTATCGTCGCATGGTAACCTGCATTTTTGTTATTGTTGTTTAGAGCCGAAGAGAATAAAGATACAAAAACTTATTGAGCATTATTATGGATTTATTAATTTGTCCTACAGAATAATCTTGTAATGTTGACAATTAATATTTGAGGAGAAAAATTAATTATTGAGCATTTCTTGTAATAGTTGTGTTTGTGTATTAAATTATTTTAAAATGGTGTTGGCCTATACCCTTCAAGAGAGAACATAAATCATCCCTACTGATTAAATTTAGGAAAGTCACAAAATAAAGCTGTGTTTTCATCCTACAATCAACTGATAATAACAAAGCTTCTTATAATCACTATAGAATGCCTCGTAATTAGATGAATTTTGTTTTATCCTATGCACTGTTCTGATCGAAATGTCAAATTCTTGAGGGATGGCTCTGATTGTTTCACCAGTCAATAGTTGTAACTTCTGCTTCAACATAAGTACACATTTTTTGTTCCCTGCCCTGCTGCCAACGTGTACGAGTATCTGCACACTACTGCACTGGTTCAACAGGTTAGCCCTGTGCAGCACGGGACAGGATGCGTTGACTTACCTTGTATCGTGAAATATACATATGAGAGTGATCGTCTATTTATGGTGTGTCTATTTGTGGAATTCTACTGCATATTCTTTATGGATATGTTATGAAAAGATTTTTGGATTATGAAAAATAAATTTGAATTTGAAAAGACAAATGAAATTTATAAAATTACAAAATTACAGAATTTCTGAATTTAATAACTATAATTGAAATTTCAGTGCTTGAAAATTGCTGATAACTTATCAATTAAAAACTTATGTAATTATTTTTATACTGATACTTAAAACTTAGAGATTGCTAGTAACATAATTTTTCTCACATTACTTTTAAAAATTTGTAACAAATAGTTGCGATATGTAACATATTACAGGTTGCTTACGAATTGAATATTCTATATTTAGAAGAGATGTGTTTCTAACAATATTGTATAATTTGGAAATAATCTTAGTTTTATTTTGAGGCTTGCAGGATAAGAACACCCTCATTTCGCACGTCATCTCTCTCCTGTGTTCTGAGCTTGCCAGTTTGTTGCACTTCACACAAAATAATTTTGTTTTCCAGCGCGGGGCATAAAGGAAATCTAGCTTCTTTTATTTGTTTCAGTCCATTCCCCGATACGTACACTAGAGTTTATATTAATAACTTTTACGCTTACAGCCATCACTAACACAATGACAAGAAACGGCTACAAAAACTTACAAACGTACCTGATACCTGAGGTTACTAACCACCGCACGAAACTCACAGTCTACTACATCTGTCAAGATGCAGAAACTGTCCAAGTTTATGCAACAATGTTTTGAAAACAGCTGCATGTTCGCGCATGCGTACTAATGTTGAACGCGGAAACAAGCCTGGCGCCATTCAATAGAGCATTCCGTCATTGGACCATGCTTCTTCATCGAGGCGACAATCACAGAGAAGGTGTACCTGTATCTGGGAATGTTGCAGAACTATTGTTGTTGACCAACTCCCCACAGCAACATGGGGCTTCACCCCATTATTATGGAGCAGTGCGTGACTTCTTGAATACAAACTTTTCCGACAAGTTGATCGGAAGAGGAAGAATCCTAGCTTGGCCATCTAGTTCACCCGATTTGACGTTCATTGAACTTTTTCTGGAATTTTGTGAAGTGTTTTGTGTACCAACGTAGTAGAGTTGATACTTTTGAAGAACTGAGACAACGCATTACAAATATTGCTGCGCACTCCGCAAATGTTACAGAATACTTGGCGGAAGGTTGAGTACCGTTTAGATGTATGTAGAGTAACTCGAGGTGCACACATCGAATTACATTGATCATTCTCCGAAAGTCGGAGAGTTTTTAATCAAGTTATGCAAAAAGTTATGTTGTAAAAACATTATCTATACATTAAATTAGCGCTTATTTCTCGATCCATCTAAGCGGAACACGGTCTATAACATTATTACGTAAGTTCTGCGTTTGGTTACTCATTCTCCAAAGAAGCAGCAACAGTGTAGGTATGTATGGAGTGTAGCCCGGTGGCCTTTTGTTTTGGCTTTTTTGCAATGGTCTGTAGAAATACACAAGCACTATTTAAATACGTGAACACCAATATTTAATATATACTATGCCACCAAATCAAACCACAAAATACTTATGAGATAATGGAATATACATTTATATTGTTAGTCTATGAACTTGCCTGTTTCCTAGATACGTAACCATAGCAACGTGATGCTACTCATAGACTAACACAGCTGTGTGCTTTGCGTTGTTGTAACTGCATTCAAACAGTACTGACAACATAAAATCTTAACTACAAATAACCAAGTAAATAATTGCACTTTTCTGGAAAGCGTCTTCTGTTACAATAAACCCGTTCCATACAGTTCATTCTAATGAAAATAGAACATTGATAAAATAGCATGTATTAATTGCCAAATGGTCAGTGCCGATAATTATCTCAAGTTTCTAAAATCGTCACTTACCGTACTGTAAAACATCAATTTTTAATTTATAAATGTATGTACTTATTATTGTTATCAATTTCACACCACTCCATTTTAGTGTAGAGGTCAAGAAAGCATAGGACTATTTCTATGTCCTTAAGAGCCTTTATGGCATGTGAAGGGGCTACCTTTACCTTTACTGGTATCAATTTCAGCTCCTAATTCATGTCACAATTTCACAATAAAATAAATTGTTTGGTGTTCGGGATGAGCTTGATTCCAAAAATTGTAAATCTTTGAAATTAATCTTTCACAATCCATTATACGCGTCGAAATGAATAGTAGTAGGCGTTTAGCACGAGGGATAGTGTGTACGGACTCTCTAAATACTGGTGCAGTGAAGGAATTTAGGTCACTGTTACCTGGAAAAAAATGAAGAATTACATTCTACCAGCAACCAGCGAGCTAACAGGCTAGGTGACAATCGACCGAATAGTCTTCGTCTTTCACGTGTTTATTACGTAACGTTTAGGCATTCCTTTTAGCTAGGTAACCAGCCAGGCTAAAAGATACCAGCTAGGCTTCGTATTGTGCGTACCGTGGCCGAGAATCGAACTCAGGCCGCTTGGATAGAAAATCAGCTTGCTAGCGCTTTAGACAAAGAAGTTTGAAAGATACAAGAATACCAGTTGTCATAGAGACTCTTTAGTCCTGGAAAGCTCGTGGCTAGAGAGATTAAATATTTCATTGCAGATGAAATAATTTTAATTTAGAAATATTCTCACTATTCGTTAGCTGCCACAAGGGACAAAGAGTACTTAACCATATATATGTTTACAAGTTCAGTGAGCCATTAATTTTGTTTTGACAATGAAACTCCTACAAGTACATAGCTGCACATACATTTTGTGATTGGTGGAAATATACTTAGTTTTAGAGAGGCAAGTGTTGCAAAAAAGTAAGGAATGCTAATGAACTTGATTTCATTTCGAATATAGGTGATGCTTCAGGAGAGTAATTGATCCTTTCAATGCAGCTAAAGCTACAATCGGAATAATAAATGTAGGTATTCCAAGCCTCTTAAACACATCTTTCATGAAGAGAGTAGCGGTACCTCTTGCTCCAACCAGAAGTCCGATTACTTAAAGCTCTTCTAGATTGTACTTTTGGAGGTAATCTGGAATGGTAGGATTGTAGATATTCATTTTTTCCTTATCCACTTCTGCTGGCTGTTCCTCATTTGTTTCGAAAGGCACAATGGGATCAATTATGTATCCAGATCTTGTAGATTCCTTGAAAGCTATTATATCTATGCGCCGTGGACTGCCAGTGACGGAGAGACCATGTACTTCTTCAAAGTGTGGTAATCGGCATGTTTAAGGGCAGTGGCTATAATTGATCGCACTTGGCGGTGTCTAGCGTTTCGCAGAGCTTCGCCGTGCGGACAGGATCCCAGGACGTGTGCAAGAGTTTCAACCTCGTTGTGGCAATGCCTACAACGGCTGTCATGAGATCTTCCCGGCACAGCACGTACTGCAGCAACATTTCCAACCATTTTAATGCCGTCGCTCCATTCGCTGTTGGAAGTCCTTCGTGTTTACAAATCCATTTGTTGGCATTAGGATATTGTTTAAATAAAACTACGCCTTTCCCTTTCTGTGGATGAAGACACCAGCGAACAATAAATAATTGCAAATATTTCAGATGGAAAAGAATAAGAAGTGAAATATCCAATGAAACGTCAAGATTATCAAGTGCAGTCACGTAGCCGTAGGAACTGTTGTATTCTGTCCCGGTGCCCTTGGTTATCGTTCCTTTTACGCTGCAGCTCGATATGAGATCCTGACCTCGGTCCATACCTTAAAGGTGACACTTTGTTAGAGAGCACGTAGTGAGATTCCTGTGACGTAAAATGGGTGTGACGATGGATTTTGTTCTAAGACAGCACAAGGTACAATTACACTGACAACCGACGAAAGCATGACCAATTTTGGACTTACGATTGTTTACAAACGGCTCAGTATTCTACAGTGTTCTATGAAATAAGGGTAACGAATAGTGCTGCTTATGATTAGGTTTTCTCTGGAGCGGTTGTTTGCGCGCTTTCAATCGGAGACCTCCGGTTACCTCCGATTGATGCCGCGCAGGTTGTCTATGTGCTGTGGCGCATACATACGCTTTCAGCTAAGCATTCCTTTAATCGGATCAGGTAGTGATTCGAGTTCGCTGACGTCCGCGTATCTTTTAAAACAAGTTGTAACTTGTTGTTGTTTAATCTCTCTTTTATGTTAATCTCTCTCTCTTTCTTCGGCTCCTTTTTTGTGTTGCTTAAAGTGCTACGTTAGCTGACAGATTTTTTTCTAGTTTTGAAATTTGTAGTATATGTGGAAAGCCGTATTAGTTTTATGTAATTGATGAAATTAATAACATTCAATCTAACTGAAAAACTAACGCAGAAGTAAAGCTTTTCAGTAGCTAATGTAAACATTTATACTTTAATTCTCCTAGAAACTCTCGTTTAATCGCAAACAGGGTTTGTCAATTATTATTCTAATCGGTTTAGTTAACGTAAAATATAATAAGGGAGCTTCAGAATGGAACAAAAGAAACGTGGGCTATGAATGGGTTAAAGTTTACTGTCCAACATAATTTATTCAGATTCTTCACAGGACAGGATTGTGATTATTGTGTTAAAGGGTGTCAGCATTTGAATGCTTCTTCTAAAACGCGCCACTCTTGCTCTGTAATAAAAATAAAAGGGGATATTAACTTAATGGATAATTATAATTATATTATTACCAGGGAAAGGATTTATATGTGAATACATATTTACTTATAAAGCTAATATAATTTATATTTTGCATTATCTTTATGTTTCACAATGTGTAGGGTTGAAAAATCCTACTTTTATTTTCCATATTTTTCCATATTTTAGATTTTAGTACATATTTTCGTTAATTTCCATATATTTTCCATATTTCATATAAAACAGTCCATATTATATTAGGTTTAACAATAAAACAAAACAAAATTCCATTAACTTTTAAAAATACATTTCAACAATAGAGATTTAAACACATGTTCAGTAATCCCTTTAACATCAGAGTTATTTGAAAATTAGCAGTCCTATCAACAATGGGAAAGTAAGTTACAAAACTGTATTAATTTAATTTAAAATTTTTAACAGACTTCAGTTGTGCAGCTCAACAGTTAAATGCCAGTCAGAGTACACATAGGTTCAGTTTTGTAAATCATACTATAAAGACGGTAAATATGCCAAAAGTACGTCATTCAGTCAATTTAAAATCAAAACTAACAAGTTACATTTCAGAATTTAAAGAAGATGGTTTATCAACTGACAATAAAATATTATTTTGTAATTTGTGTCAGTGTGCAGTATCATCTACACAAAAGTTCCTGGTGCAACAACACATTACAACTAGTAAACATCAGGCCAACAAACAACTAAATTCCAAGCAGAGACAATTGTTTTTAACACAACCAACAACATCGAATGTAAGATCTGAGTTTAACATCGACCTGTGCCGTTCTCTCATCTCTGCTGATATTCCTCTCTACAAACTAAAGAATAAGGTCTTCAGGGAATTCCTTGAAAAATATACTCAACATACAATCCCGGATGAGTCAACACTTAGGAAGACGTATGCTCCATCCATCTACGATGAGACAATACAGAAGATAAGAGATGAAATTAAAGATAGTTCAATTTGGGTTTCCATTGATGAGACTCCCGACAAAGAAGGTAGACTTGTTGGTAATGTAGTTATCGGTTTGTTAAGTGAACAATATTCTGAACGAATTCTTTTACATTGTGATGTTCTAGAAAAGTGCAATAACAAAACTATAGTTAAACTGTTCAACGAAGCTATGGGTATCCTGTGGCCAAAGGGTATTATGTACGATAATGTGTTATTCTTTATTAGCGATGCTGCCCCTTATATGGTCAAAGCTGGACAAGCATTATCTGTTGTATATCCTAAATTGACTCATTTTACTTGTGTGGCGCATGCATTTCATCGTGTGGCAGAAGTGGTCAGAGACAATTTCCCTAAAGTAGATTTGTTGATTTCATCAGTGAAAAAAGTATTTCTCAAAGCTCCCAGTAGAGTTAACGTGTTGAAAGAAATGTACCCTGAAATTCCATTGCCACCAAAGCCAATTTTAACTAGATGGGGTACATGGCTAGAAGCAGTTGAATATTATGCCGAACATATAGACTCTATTAACAATGTTCTCCTTGCATTGGACTCTGAAGATGCAGTCTCAATTGATACTGCGAAAACAGTTACCTGTGACATAAGTGTGAAGAATGACTTAGCTCACATTCAGCATACATTTTCATGCATCATAAAAACGCTCAAAAGTCTCCAAAATAGGCACCTTTCACTATCTGAAAGTTTTGAAATTGTAAATAGTACTGTGGAACAACTGAATCGTGGTAGAGGTAAAGTTGCAGATGCAGTAAGAGCTAAGGTGGACACTGTACTTTCAAAAAACCCTGGATATGAAGAACTACAAAAGGTTGTTGCTGTGATGAGTGGTGAATCAACAGTGAAGATTAACTTGGACTTATCCCCAGCAGACATTGTGAAATTGAATTATGTACCAGTTACTTCTTGTGACGTCGAACGCTCTTTTAGTCAGTATAAATCTATCCTCAGAGACAATAGAAGAAGATTCACTTTTCAGCACTTGAAAGAAATGTTTGTAACCTATTGTTATGGTAACAGACAATAAAAATTGTGTTTTGTTGAAACTACATTGGAAGATAAGGTACGTCCATTATATTTTTTGTTTAGTTTGATTAAAATGTACCAATATTTAACGTACATAGTCATTTTTTTATAATTTTAAGTCCATATTTAATTCCATATTTTGGTAAAAATCCATATTTAATTCCATATTTTGGTAAAAATAACTACATATATATTTACATATTTCATATATTTTTAGTCCATATAAATCCGTTCCCTGATTATTACTATACGTTTCTTTAGTTTCATTCAGAAATATTTTAATCAAAACAGTAAAACATATCTCAAGCCAACTTGTAAATATTTCATTTGTTTTTTATTGCCTCGAAAGTTACGTTTTAGAGAAATTTCAAGACTTTTTCATAGACTGTGAGCCTTTGGGAACAATAGCACTAAAACAATTTAAAAAGGAATCGTATTAAATGTTTTGCGTAATTGTTTTCATCAAGTTCGCGATTGTGCGATCGCTTCAAATGGTCTAACAAATTCGAAGTTCCACCACCCTTAGAGTAAATTCGCCCACGAAGTTTACAGTGTGCCACTTTATTATTACCTTCAACTAAGTTAAAGAATTTCCATGCGACGGATATCCGATTTGGTGCCATTTTATTCCCCTCACAACTACCGTCAGTCCGTACGCGCCGGTCGTCCTTGAGCTAACTGTCGCTTCGCTCCGAACCCCCGCATCCCTCCGTATGTCCCCTGTTCCACCTACGGTAGTATCGGAGATCACCGATGGAGAGCTTTATTCGTAATCTCGGATTCCTCCGCGGTAGTAGTCACTCCGATGAGCAGTACTGGTAACGAATATTAAGGAAGAGACTAGTGAAGTGCTTTGTATGGAGTGTGGCATTATATGGGGCAGAAACGTGGACATTACGACGAAATGAAGAGAAGCCGATAGAAGAATTTGAATTATGGAGAATGTAACGAATGAAGTGAACAGACAGAATAAGAAATAAAGCTGTGTTTCAAAGAGTGGGTGAAGAAAGAATGATGGTGAAACTGATCAGGAAGAGGAAAAGGAATTGGTTGGGTCACTGGCTGAGAAGAAACTGTCTGACGGATACACTGGAAGGAATGGTGAACGGGAGAAGAGTTCGGGGTAGAAGAAGATATTAGATGATAGAAGACATTAAGATATGTATGTATGTACGAGTTATGTATGTATGTATTTTATTTTAGTTGGTTATTTAACGACGCTGTATCAACTACTAGGTTATTTAGCGTCGATGAGATTGGTGATAGCGAGATGATATTTGGCGAGATGAGGCAGAGGATTCACCATAGATTACCTTGCATTCACATTACGGTTGGGGAAAACCTCGGAAAAACCCAACCAGGTAATCGGCCCAAGCGGGGAACGAACCCGCGTCCGAACGCAACTTCAGACCGGCAGGCAAGCGCCTTAACCGACTGAGCCACGCCGGTGGCTATGTATGTATGTATGTATGTATGTATGTATGTATGTATGTATGTATGTATGTATGATGTATGTATGTATGTATGTATGTATGTATGTATGTATGTATGTATGTATGTATGTATGTATGTATGTATGTACGTACGTATGTATGTATGTATGTATGTATGTATGTATGTATGTATGTATGTATGTATGTATGTATGTATGTGTGTATGTACGTACGTACGTTTGTATGTGTATGTATTTATTCACACTGCAATGGGTGTATACCCGGTGGCAGTGGTAACTAATTACACTCAATAATGACAATAATAAACTTAAAATTAAAAATACAATTAATAATAATACTAATAATTAATACTAACAATAATTTATAACAACAACAACAACAACAACAACAGGGAATATCCTAAATTAAATGAAGCACGATCACTTAAAATAACATTTAAAATAAATCTAATTTGTATCTTAAACCTAAGTTCGAACTAAAACCCACGAGTATGATATGTTCATATCTGCACAAGTACCTTTCAACATTACACTCATTTCGCTGTCAACTCACTCACTACACTGGAACTACGACATATTTCACTGATTCTATCCTGATTTCACTAACACTTCAAAAACATTTCACTGTTCAAATACTTTGCACTGCCACTATAAACTATAAAATTTCACAGACAGGAACACGTTTCACTGACACAACACACTTCACTGACACAACACACTTCACTGACACAACATAATTCTTCACTGATACAACACTCCAATAACAAAATTTAATTTACACCTTTTAAAAACTGTGTATAATTACCGTCTATTAGTAAAGTCCTTAAGCCTATTTTTAAATATTTCAAATATATGGATCATATGAGGAAACAAGGAGAAAGGTAGAAAATAGGAAAGAGTGGAGAAAGCTGGGTTTGCACTAACAGACCTGCCCTTGGGCAGAACACTAAATGAATCGATGAATATTAATTTAATCTTCTGCTATTTCTCTTGTATTTACAGCTGAAACTAGAAAGTTAATACTGAAGCTATTAAGAAATACATGATTTTGGACTATATCACTACGGTACCGAATGAACAGTAGTTACGCCACTCTAAACATCAACTAACCAGCACAACAAACATATGCAGTCTGGTGACAACCAAACTTTTCTTTGTACCAATGGTCCAAGGTCATAGAACAAGAAATACAGCGAGGAATTAATACTGGGACATCATTTTATTTTTACTTCAATTTTTAATGTCCCTGAGTTTTTTAATGTACTTCACTCCCACCCCTCCCACTAATGAAGTTCAACCATCCTCCACACAGATCCAAGACCGCACATACAGTCCTAATAGCCTTACGCTCGTAGTAAACAGTACGTTTCAAACATATGTTCGCGTTTTCCAGTGACGAAAGAGCTTTCAATATTGAATCATTTTCGCACAGGTACTGTCATCCATTTACCTACGTCGTATACCGGTTTCCCCACCAGCTTTTATTCGCCAGCTAATGGCTAGGCTGTCTTAGCTCTTTTCTGAAAACATCAATTTCTGTTAGGAATTGGACGTCTAAGTAATAATATACAACTGTTTAAAATAACTTAAATTAAAGGGCCTCGTTAAGTAATTTTTACGTGATTTCCTCCCTTTCTACGACCCTACGACATAACCACTTAGACGAACAGTAGATAGTATGTCTGAGTAATTTTATCTTTTTGGATCGGGCAGAAGTGAAGATTGAATTTACAGTACGTAAGGTACTTTTTTTTAGAGTAGGTACAGAATTATTTCAACATGAGTTACTGATACGAAGTACGAAACTGGTAATTGGGATTAGTTACAATAGTCTATAGTGCGATATTATGCACAAAAGGACTGTAGCCTGTATCGAAATGAACAGCCACCATTTTAAAAAATGTGTTTAAATATCCATATTATGATTATTTTTCAATTTAACTTCATTCTCTATATTGTACGCTAATGTGCTGTAACAGTATAATATACACTGCATAATGAATACGTCCACATGAACAGCCTAGTTCGTGAGTAAAAACACTCATTGTTAATACTGTACTGTATTTTGATTAAACAAAAACCTAATGAAAATTATCAAACGCAAAAGCGCAATACTTCCTAGTTTACGTAAATGGACGAAATACTTTTCTTCCCTCCTATACCTAGTAAAGTGATTTGTTTGTAGCCTATATTACGCCAGTATCATCGAAATCCAGTCATGGAAGGGGGTAGCAAACGGCGTTGATCCAGAGGCATAGGCAAGTTAATATTAAACATGTTAGTAAAAATAAAATGATGTCCCCGTATAAGAAGACATTGTCAATTAGAACCTTCGTAATTTTCAATACAAAATAATCTATGCATTTGTGTAAAAGAAACAAATAAAATAGGCCTACATAGTCTCTAGAATTGTTACAAAGTTAATAAATTACATTTTCAGTTTATGAAAACAAATAGTCCTTCTATATTCAGAAAAAAAAACTATTTGTATACAGAACAAGTTCGTTCTATATCACAAGACTGGGACTGGAGCAAATCTGAAATATGATACAGTATTTCTTACTATATCGTCAAGTGAACAATACCTTTCTTAATCTTGTGTGGCATGTCATATTAATCCATAATTAATCTTGTCAAGGGTATTTTTCTTATTTTCTTTAATTATAATTGAGACTTCTGCGAATTGATATATTTATACTTGAACAATATTATTCTTCCACATATCTCACGGCATCTGTCATTTACACATTTCTGGACTGCAGCACAATGATTATCATAGGCAATTCAGTTGTTTGAAGTGATATTTGAACATAACAATATTATACAGACTGATTTATATAGAACCAACACATTTCTTTCTTTCTTTATTTCAAAACGAATGATGCTAGCCAGAATTTGTTATACCTCAAATGGAAAGTATTTCTGGGAGATTACTAAACTCTATAATATAAAAATTTGAAATGCTTTTATTTATTCGGCTGGAAATTCACTTAATGACGCGTTTTTAATGTCAAATTAAGCAGGAGTTTTTATTCCCTGTCACGAGATTCGCAGATGTTTACAATTATGGATTACGATGCTTGTCTCGTTCACTCACCAGCAGAGTGCTGCATTGGAGTTAAATCGCTCGCTTGAACTCGGTCGAGTGGCGCACCCTCGAGTGAGATACGATCGGTCTTGATACGCTCGTAATAAATAGAAGCACAGTACAAGGCCATCTCACCGACATGTCTTATATTGTATGGAAGGCGACAGATAAGATACACATATGTTTTGCTCACACGGTAAAAATAAGGCTTTATTTTCTGCGTTTATGACAAACGTTTAATGGAACAGTCAATGGAACATACCAAAACAGTAATATGAAGTTATAAGTAAAATAGTATGAAAAACTTCGATATACAGTTATTATTGCTAATTAATCATTATTCGATATTTGATTTACCACATATATAATATGATATGTCCATACATAGTGTTCCGCCTATATACTGCGACAATGTAGAAACGTTTTACAAAATATTATTGATATAGCAGTAGATGAATAACAATATTAGTACAGAGATAACGTCACAGAAAATATAATAAAACGAATAATCATGCTGCACAACTGTTACAGACGCAAATATTGATACACTAATTGTTAGAGATTATTATTATTATTATTATTATTATTATTATTATTATTATTATTATTATTATTACTAGAAAACTTGATACAGTTCTTGCATTATCGTGATTATTATAAATAATTACATTTACATCCAATAACATCTATCAGATGTGGCAAAAACAAAATCACTCCTGTGAGGGGGGGGGAAATTTACCTACAACATTTATATTACATTTTAAAGCAATTTTCGTAGTTGTACTATGCACAGGTTAGTTAAACATTGCAAAGTTTTGAAATGATAAACATCTATGATGTTACTACACACTTCATCACTGTAACAAGAACGAATGTCTAACGCTCGGCTTATACCGTTCGAGGATTTATCGCTCGTGACAATTTTACTCATCATGCATGTGCGCTACCTATCGGATTATGCTATGAACTGCTTGGCGCTCGAGCGAAAACGTCCGATGCAGGCCTCACCAGATATCCAGTTGTTTCCAATTTGTTTACCAGTCCCAGTATTGTGTTTCTTTGGGAGGGATTACGAACACCAAATTCTCTGTGGTACGCCCTTTGATTAGCTGTAATTGAATTAGTAATATAATATTTCTTCACAGGGAAAGGCCATTGATTTAATGTGTACTGCATTTTCAGTGACTAAAAGAAAATGTCGAAAACAGCTGCCAACAATAAGCAATAAGAAATAAATAATAAACATAGTGAATAATTCCTCATATAATATTGAAAATGCATTACATACGTACATACATAAGTGTTCTGCCCATGGACAGGTCTTTAAACGCAAACACAGCATTCTCCAATCTTTCCTATTTTATACCTTCCTCTTAATATCCGTATTAAATTATAAAATATCGTAATTATTCACAACAAATATTCTTGGGGTCAAAAAAGACCTCAGATAAGTATTATGAATATTCTACGTAGAGCAGCTAAGTTGCTATAGTTAAAGTGACTGTATTTTGTGTTAATTAACTCCTTGTCCATCTTAATATCTCTTCAGTATTTTTAATTACCCATTTCCTTTGCACGTCTTCACTTTGAATCTTTTTTTTTTTTTTTTCGTAAGTATTAATTTTCTCCGATTTGATTAAAATTTTCTTTTTCATGTTGAAACCTAAGTGGTGAGAATGTATCATCTCTTTTTGTATACTTAATATTTCCTTATTTATAATTACATTTCAGTTAAATTTTAAGAATGGATAATATGGCTAGTTCGCTGGCACACCTTCGAAAAGCGATGCTAAGGCAATTATTAATTATGTTGCGAAGTATATTCAAGAATAAAAGTTTTGAAATTGAAATATATTATTCAATCGACAACTGTACCGTAAGTGCACATCTACTGATGCCGTTCCCCACATGAGCTCCCAGTGAATATAGTGTAACCCGGCCTTCTGTCTTGCTTTCCTGCAGATGCCGTCCAGTCTTCTAACGTCACGTGGATTTAGCGAATTTCCAAGATTCTTTTGTAACTTGTAGGCCTATAACAACTTTCTTACATAATTCGGTAATTGTCCACAATTAGCTCACTACTTCGAGATTTAGAGATAATAGGAAAGCTATTGTGTATAGTACTATAATTTCGTTTTATTGCCACAGGATGTCTCCTACAAAATCCCCATATATCGTACTTCATCTCTCGTAGGTTGGTAGGTTTGATGTTACATGCGCTCTGCGAATATAAGAATGACGTAAGACGTTTTGTTCAGCATCTCACAGATACACCTGAATGCTTTCTTCACACAGTAGGTGTGCATCCTTGCCTTATTTTGTTTGTCTAATGCGTTGTTATAGCCCAGTCATGGCAATTGATGCCCATAGGAGCAGGAGCGCTTTAGAGCTCAGGAGATCCTGAGCGCTTTACAGCGGAAAGGAAAGAGACATCCGAAAGAAGTAGTATATGCCGCTTGGTCGAGCTATATTCAGGGATCGCCAGCACTGATTCAATAGATAAAGGGAAGAGAACTTATTAAAACTGTATCCATGGTAATTTTTAGGTTTGTCTGAGAAGTATAAGTGCATTATAAGAATTAAAGTTTTAATTTTAATGCTCATTTTTAACAAGTTTGATTTTTTTGTTCGAAATAAATATTTTCTCAACTTTTTTTTTTTTTATAGAAAGTGAAATTTTCAGATATATGCCTATTTATTTAGTAGTCTTACAGAATGTTTTCGTAAATGTAATATACCGTAAATACGTATTACTGAAGATAGTGTATTGAACATTTTGAAAATATTAGCATGGAAATTGTTTGTAAGGAAATGAATTAACAAAGCAACTACAGTTACATCATAAGGAAAAGATACGTGCCCATACGTTGTAAAAATGTCAGCTTCAGTACATTTCGAGAAAATAATTCAATATTCTGATGACAGGAAGTTGCTCACCAATATCACCTTAAAAGCATACTGCGATAAGAGTTATGTTATGGAATATTAGTTACACTTAAAACATATATAGCACATAGGTAACTTTGCTTTGTACTGCAACATTATTTAGATTAATTTATTGATTACTTTTATAAGGCTAAAGATATCACCAATATCAATTCCTACTTATCATGTCATACTCAAACTCTTTTTTTGGGATATCACTTTCTTTATGAATGATGTGTTTCGTCCATTTAGTACAGTATAGTTGTACTACTATGGAATTTATGTGAATATTCCTTCTTAACTTTTTATCATGTTATTAACATTTAAAACACAAGTGCAATATTAAGAAATTGGTATTAGTACTTTTGTTTTACAGATAATATAGATAATATCAAACAGGAAGGAGCCATATAAAAATAACGAGACAAAATTTCAAGTTATGTTTGAAGTTTTTGCACCACAGTTTTCTTAATCCAACAGACTATTTAATCATATGCACAACCCTTCCTCCTTCCATACTTAGCGCTTGATGCCCGCGCACGACGTCAAGGTCAGAAATAAGCGCTTGCTTTGACATCACTCTTATAGCCTATGGTCTGAGTTCCACTACTTGTGATTTCCAAAGTTTCATAATTCTTAGAAAAGTGAGAAAGGATCAGATAAATGATCCATGCATGACTGAGGAGACAAATATAGTGATACCGTTGATGATGATGATGATAATAATAATAATAATAATAATAATAATAATAATAATAATAATAATAATAATGAAATTGAAGAGTTCAGAACCATAGTGGGCCAAACGCCATCTACTAAAACCGTAGAAAACAAGGATTTTAAATGAAGTTATTACCATAATTCAATGGTAACATCATAACAGCCCACAACTGTGGAGTAACGGTCATCGCGTCTGGCAGCGAAACCAGGTGGCCCGGGTTCGAATCCGGTCGGGGCAAGTTACCTGGTTGAGGTTTTTTCCGGAGTTTTCCCTCAACCCAATACGAGCAAATGCTGGGTAACTTTCGGTGCTGGACCCCGGACTCATTTCACCGGCAGTATCATCTTCATTTCATTCAGACGCTAAATAACCTAGATGTTGTTACAGCGTCGTGAAATAACCCAATAATATAAAAAAATAAATAAACATATAACAAGTAATATAAAGTATACACAGTCAAACTATGGTATGTCAATCTTCATTAAACTATGGCATCCACTTACCTTTAACCCTAGCTTTCTTCGTTTTTAATAAATGGCGCTTGTCCCACTATGGTTCTGAACCCTTCAATTCTTCTTGTATGCAAGAATTATGGTTCTTGATCTATCTCAACCAGTGCTGAGATATTGCGTTGATAAACTGTGGTGGTGGTGGTGGTGGTGGTGGTGGTGGTGGTGGTGGTGGTGGTGGTGGTGGTGGTGGTGGTGATCATGATGTTCACAAATGCAATCGCTAATCACAGTGGCCTTCACAATCTGTGCCATTGCTTTCGAATGTTCTCCTTCTTCCGAAATTACACCTTATTCTAAACTTACGTTTTGACTTCACCTACCCCTAACGGCTTTCTTGCAGGCGAACACATAATTGAATCGCCGTGACGTCCTTTCTACACGACGTCGGGCTTCCATTTGAAACAGAATAGGACATATTATTGCCAGCAAACATCCAAGTCTGGAGAGGTATCACAACACCCGACCGTGAGTTCAACACAACGTTAAAAGCCATGTCTTGGACACTTCGTACACCGAGGACCATTACTGCCTTTGTAGTTGCTTCTTTATCACTTCTTTTTAAGTTACTGCGAGGGTTTAATCGACAGTCAATTTCGTTCCATTTCAATCTATTACATAGACAACAACAAAGGTCTGTATTCTAAACGGGTTTACAAATCGAGATCACGGAATTTGCAAAAGTTGAAACTTAACCTCAAACATAGTGCTTATCGAAATAGGCTTTTGAAATTAAGAACTCGAATACGAAATTTCAAAGCAATGTAACTGAATAAAAGAAGCAAATCTTTGTTCTAGACCAGCAAAGCAAGTGCATTTTTCTGACCATCAAGCGCTAGATATTGAGTGAGGAAGGGTTATGTATATGAATAAGCAGCCCGTTGCATTTAAAAAACAGTGGTGCACAAACTTCAAACGAAACGAGAAATTTTATGTCGTTGTTTTTATATGGCTTCTTCCTGTTTGATATTACGTATATTGTCTGAAAAAAAAGTACTTACACAAATTTCTTAATATTGCAGTTGTGTTTTAAATGTTAATAACATACTAAAGAGTTAAGAAGAAATATTCAAATACATTCCATAGTACAACTATACTGTACTAAGTGAATGAAACACATCATTCATAAAGAAGGTCATATCTCAAAAAAAGAGATTGAGTATGACATGATAAGCTGGGATTTATATTGATGATATCTTTAGCCTTACAAAAGCTATCAATAAACTAATCAAAACAATGCTATAACACAAAGTTAAGTTACGTAGGTGTTGTATATGTTTTAAGTGTAACTAATATTACATAACAAAACTCTTGTCGCATTATGCTTTTAAGGTGATATTGGTGCGCAACTTCCTATCATCAGAATACTAAATTATTTTCTCGAAATCTTCTGAAGCTATAGAGCTGACGTCTTCACAACACATGGGCACATATCTTTTGTTTATGATGTAACAGTAGTTGCTTTGTTTTATTCATTTCCTTACAAACATTTTCCATGCGAATATTTTCAAAATTTTCAATACACTGTCTTCAGGTATTTACGATACATATATTAGATTTACGAAAACATCGCCTCAGTACCTGTAAGGCTACTAAATAAACATATCTGAAAATTTCACTTTTCTATAAAAAGTAGAGAAAATATTACTTTTGAGTAAAAGACAAACTTGTAAAAAATTAGCATTCAAATTAAAATTTACATTCCTATAATGCACTTATACTTCTCAGACAAATCTAAACATTAACATGGGTACAGTTTTAATAAGTTCTCTTCCTTTATCTATTGAATCAGTGCTGGCCATCCCTGAATATATCTCGACCAAGCGGCATATACTACGTCTTTCGTCTGTCTCTTTCCTTTCCGCTGTAAAGCGCTCAGACTCTCCTGAGTTCTAGAGCGCGCACTTGCGCCTATGGGCATCAATTGACATGAGTGTTCCAGACAAAAGATAACGTTACCTGAAGTTGTAAAATATATTTAAATAATTTAATTTATAAGAGAAATAATAGATTCATAACATCTTAATGTACTTCTAAATTGTAGGTATTTTGTGAAGAAATATTTATTTATTTATCTGTGATAGTGATTCCCAATTACATTTCTTTTAAGGACCAGATAGGATGTTTAGTGTTCAGACATAGCAGAGAGGACAAAAATAATTAGGAGAGAAATAAATCGTCCGGCCTTAATTAAGAGTGACGAGGATCCGGAAATTAATAGCAAATAAATATGATTAATTAAATACGAATATCGTTATAAAAATAAAATGTAATAATTAAGCACCATTTATTATCAATTATAAAATAAAATCTTAGAATGTTATTTATTTTATTGATTTATTTTACGACGCTGTATCAACATCTAGGTTATTTAGCGTCTGAATGAAATGAAGGTGATACTGCCGGTGAAATGAGTCCAGGATCCAGCACCGAAAGTTACCCAGCATTTGCTCGTATTGGGTTGAGGGAAAACTCCGGAAAAAACCTCAACCAGGTAACTTGCCCCGACCGGATTCGAACCCGGGCCACCTGGTTTCGCGGCCAGACGCGCTGACCGTTACTCCACAGGTGTGGACTAAAATCTTAGAAGATGACCTTAAAATTATACTTATAAATAAAAGATTTTATTTTAAATTAGCATATCCTTAATTAAGACCTTCTGAATGGTATAAATGAAATGTTATAATCTGCAGGGAATTTTTAAAAATTGCGAGATGATTTTTTGAATTTCAGAAGATGGTATTGATAATTGTTTTAAGGGGAGAGGATGGTATTATTTTGTGAAAAATGAGTATATTTTCAAAAAATAAAATTTGTTGGTTAAAATACTCTCTGATAGGCTATATGTGTGGAGTGCATTGTCTAACATTTTGTGGGTATTTGTGCCTTTATCGGATGTTGAGACGGCATTTTTAAACTTCCTGCGCTCTGGATTTTTAAACCACATCGCCCTTTGATTGTTGTTTCCGGAACTTTATTGTTCTTTTTCAAAACCAATTTTTTTTAAATGCTCTGTAACGTGTGTGGAATACATTGTATAACATTTTTTGGGTATCTATGCTCTTATCGGATGTTGAGACGCCATTTTTAAACTTCCTGCGCTCTGGATTTTTAAACCACATCGCCCTTTGATTGTTATTTCCGGAACTTTATTTTTCTTTTTCAAAACCAGATTTTTTAAATACTCTGTAACGTGTGTGGAATACATTGTATAACATTTTGTGTGTATCTATGCTCTTATCGGATGTTGAGACGCCATTTTTAAACTTCCTGCGCTCTGGATTTTTAAACCACATCGCCCTTTGATTGTTGTTTCCGGAACTTTATTTTTCTTTTTCAAAACCAAATTTTTTGTAAATACTCTGTAACGTGTGTGGAATACATTGTATAACATTTTGTTTGTATCTATGCTCTTATTGGATGTTGGGACGCCATTTTTAAACTTCCTGCGCTCTGGATTTTTAAACCACATCGCCCTTTGATTGTTGTTTCCGGAACTTTATTTTTTTTCAAAACCAAATTTTTTGTAAATACTCTGTAACGTGTGTGGAATACATTGTATAACATTTTGTGGGTATTTGTGCCTTTATCGGATGTTGAGACGGCATTTTTAAACTTCCTGCGCTCTGGATTTTTAAACCACATCGCCCTTTGATTGTTGTTTCCGGAACTTTATTTTTCTTTTTCAAAACCAAATTTTTTTTTTAAATACTCTGTAACGTGTGTGGAATACATTGTATAACATTTTGTGGGTATCTATGCTCTTATCGGATGTTGAGACGCCATTTTTAAACTTCCTGCGCTCTGGATTTTTAAATCACACCCCCCATGATTGCTGTTCCTGGAACTTTATTTTTTTTTTGCTACATTGCCAGAGAAAAATCGATATAATTTCTGAACTATTGAACATATATGCATGAAATTTAGAATATACATTCTCTAGACTACTAGGAAACGTTTCTCGGGTAACAGAACTTTCCTAATTGATTTAATTTTAAAAATAAGTCTGTCTGTTTGCAAGAAAGAAAATAAATAAGTGTTATTAAATTTTAATTGTTTATTTTACAAATGTAGGAACTAGTATTAAAATTCTGTTACAGACAGTTTATAGATCATGCTTTTTTCAAGTAAATTGTAATGAACTGTTTGAATTTATCTTTAAAAATGTCTTAGATATATCGGTTTTAGTATAATTCTGCATTGGGTACATCTTTTTCAAATCTGGCCCCCAAGTAATTTTTTTTTCAAAATATTTACATTTATTTGAGTTGCTATAGCCATGAGCTCTCTACATACAAACAATTAATATTTTACACGAAGTAGGAAAAAAAGTTAAAAAAATACCGTCCTCTCCCCTTAAAAAATTATATGTAACAGCTGATGTCTAACAAGGTGAATATACAGTGCATAAAGAAAGACGGCATCCTACGTAACTGGAAAGAGCTAGAGGTTAATGAACAGGTTTGTTGCTTGTTAGTTTCCCCTTCCTACAGGGTATAAGCTTCGAATTTGCAGTAATTTCTGCGGAAACGTTCTACTGTATTACTGCAGAGGAGATGGAACGTTAAATTTCATAACAGATGAAATGCTGCCCCCGGTACGCTTGGACATTGCTCCATATGTAATAACGGGGAAATGCGGCTACAAGATTTCTATGCAAAGTGCTACAACGTAAGGTCTAACTAGGGATTGAGCTTGTTTATGTGTTCATCTTCTTAGTAGCCTCTCTCTTAGTATACCATTTCGTTTAGACCCTTTACAGAAGATATATACCCTCTTTGACCTGCGGTAAATTACGCTGTTGTGGAAGAGTTCAAACAGTGAAGGAAAAAGCCTCGTCCACTTTGAATAAAAATGAGTTTGAAGTGAAGCTTTGTCACTCACAGAACATTACAGTGATTTCTTTGCAATTTTAGAGTGTTTCATGTGTATGTTATATTACAATGATGGCGAGAAATAAGGGCTCGGATTTCTGTGACAAGCATGTAAAAAGAGACCAGGACGGTTTAAGGGGACACTCTACTAAAAACGAAAACTTTTTTCCTAATCATTTTTTTTCAACTAAATTTTGACAGCATGTTTATTATGTAAAGGACTAATAAAATCCCAATTTTGAACTCCGAAATGTTTTCGGCATTTGATTGACTTAATTGTTTGATATATATTTTTTAGAAATATTTTCAAACTCTAGTTTTTTGTAGAAGATCTCAATTTTTAAGCTTCTTTTTTTTCGATTACATTCACAAGACAAAGAGAAACATTTATATGCATTCAATTGATGAAATATCTCATTTATTCACTTTCAAAAATTGTTTTGAAATTCTGAAAATGTTATTTTTCCTATAATTCATTGAAAGAAAAATTAATAAAATAAACTATCAGCATTTCTTACAAAATAAATGCATAGACACATGCAGCTAACTCATAAATACTTGCAGTAAAAATTTCATACAGATTGATTAATATCTGGCATAAAAAAGTTGCTGTTGAATCAATAAAAATAAACTTACGGAAAAATGGATTTCAAAATAAAATGGATATTTAAGTAACACATAACTGTTAAAATTCTCCTCTACTACATTTATCTAATAACTTCAGGGAGCCAACTTTAGAACAGAAAGTTACTAAATTTGTAATCAGAAATTTGTAAGAAAGAATTGTTTGATGAAAAAATAATTTCGACATCTCTTTAAATGCCACGTCCCCTTACAGCTTTAATTTAAAAAAAAATAATGAACATATTTATAATCAGATTTGAATTAAATCCATTTGGGGTATGAAAATATAAATTCTAATAAGTGAAATAGCCAATAAATATATTTAGGAAAATTTTCATGATTTTCAGTGGAGTCTCCCCTTAAATTAACTTGAACACATTTCTAGCATTTCTGAACATGATGGCACGGTTTATATTCATAGTATAAATGCATATTAAACCTTGAACACTGTTTGGGGTATATTCTGATCATAATGGTTATGCATTAACTACAATCCGATTAGATAAAGCGGTAATTTACCAGCATTATAAGAATTAATATTTTTACGCTATACTGGTGAATTACCACGGTAGCTTTTAACTGTGCCGTTACGTTAACCAACAAATTTAACTACATACACAATGTTGCCAACATAAGAACATGATTTTGGTCTGTGGTGTCGTTAGAAGGAGAAATTTGTTTCTTTTTCTCTCTACCTACTCTTTCTGAACATTACTGATAGATAGCACCACTGTTACTCTTATCTATTGCAATGATTTTTCCCTGCACCACCAATTTGCTTGGACGATATTTCTACATAGAATATTAAGACAGATCTTACAAGCGATCTCCAGTTACTAACTGTATGGTCATCAAAATTGTGTGTCCATTTTATCTCGAACTAAAATCTCTCTCGCATTTTCTTTTGTTTCATCAAAGCCAAATGGATTTATCTCTTCGGTATCGATGTTTCTAGTCGGTCATGGCATTTATTACAGTTTTTATTTCGTAATATTGCTACACGGTAATATAATTAAAGCGGTGAATAATTTCATGGCCCCTAAAAGTTTTTTTTTTTTTTTTTTTTTTTCGTAAAAGGCTAGGTATTTTCTCTAGGCCACAAATAAAACTGCAACGCGGTCATAATTATGTACTTAATGCTTCGGTGAGCATTAACCGGAAATTTACTTTCTGTTATTTAAATGATATTCCGTGAATCACACCTTTTTCCTCTTTATTTCGTTGTCATAACCTACTTCAAGATCTTACTACATAAGCATTTTTTAATTGGGTTATTTACGACGCTTTTTCAACATCTAGGTTATTTAGCGTCTGAATGAAATGAAGGTGATAATGCCGGTGAAATGAGTCCGGAGTCCAGCACCGAATGTTACCCAGCATTTGCTCGTATTGGGTTGAGGGAAAACCCCGGGAAAAACCTCAACCAGATAGCTTGCCCCAATCGGGATTCGAACCCGGGCCACTTGGTTTCGCGGCCAGACGCGCTGACCGTTACTCCACAGGCGTGGACAGCATTTTCTTTTAGTGCATTCAAAACATTGTCGTTGTACGGCATAAAGCTTACACTTGACTAATAGAGTGATTTATTTAAGAATATAGTCGCGAATTTTACTACCACCATTTCGATTGTCTTCTGTTTGACACGGCTGGGTACGGCCCGGTGACTAGTGGCCATCGAGTAAAGTCGACTATCGACATTGCTCTGCCGTGGGTATTATCCAGTTGTTCCTTTCTTATAATAAATAACTAAACAATAAGAAACCAAACCTAAGCCACGCTATAATAAATAAATAAATATATACATACAAATTAAAAACCTTTGAACATAAGGCACGTGATGAAATGTTTTCTTTCTTCTTTTGTTGCCTGATCTACAGCTGTTTTAATTTGAGTTAATCTTTTCAGGCATTTGGGTAAGACGTTCATTAATCCATGTAAGTGACGCTATGTATAGATTCATCTTTATGGAGGAGGAATGCTTAGAAAAGATAATTAGTTTTGGTTGTCTGTAGTTGAGTTTCTGAGGTTTCCAAAAAGTTTAACAACCAGTTTAATTTCTAAAAAGAAACAAAAAGGACAACCCGGGCAACACTGGGTGCTTTCAGCTACTAAATAAACAAAATCTATACTAATAATAAATCTGTAGCCGAAATTTTTCTGGTAATTTTCGATTTTCCAAAAATAATTGGTCCTAACATATATAATTAACCACCTTGAAACCGAAAATAGCTTCTTTTAAATATTTGTTTGTATGTAAGTCTGCCTGTATGTATGTTTGTTACCTTTTCACGTGATAATGGATGAACGGATTTCGATGAAAATTGGGATATAAATTATGTTCGTTGTAACTTAGATTTTAGGCTATATGACATTCAAAATATATTATTTAAAAGGGGGGTTATAAGGGGGCCTGAATTAAATAAATCGAAATATCTCGCTTATTATTGATTTTTGTGAAAAATGTTACATAACAAACGTTTATTTAAAACTAATTTGCGATAAGTTTTATTCCATGAATAATTTTGATAGGACTGATATTTAATGAGATAAATGAGTTTTAAAATTAAAATAACTGCCATCTAAGGGCGTATAATGAAATAAAAACCAAATGACTTCGACTATAAGGGGCCTTGGACAGCAACAATCGAAAGCTATGAAAGATAGCCTACAGAGAGTGTTTCTGTGTTTGTATGAAGTAATATCGGAAACTAAATTAACCGATTTGTATAATTAATTATTATTACACCATTGGAAAGTGTAGTTTCTCTAGATGGACATAATGCTATAATGTTATTACAGTAACTTCTGATATATAATATAATATAATATAATATATAATATAATATAATATAATATAATATAATATAATATAATATAATATAATATAATATAATATAATATAATACAACATAATATAATATCTATATCTATACTAATAATAAATCTGTAGCCGAAATTTTTCTGGTAATTTTCGATTTTCCAAAAATAATTGGTCCTTACATATATAATTATCCACCCTGAAACCGAAAATCGCTTTTCTGAAATTTTTGTTTGTATGTATGTGTGTCTGTCTGTCTGTCTGGATGTTTGTTACCTTTTCACGCGATAATGGCTGAACGGATTACCATGAAAATTGGAACATAAATTAAGTTCATTGGAACTTAGATTTTAGGCTATATGGCATTCAAAATACTTTATTTAAAAGGGGGGTTATAAGGTGGCCTGAATTAAAGAAACCGAAATATCTCGCTTATTATTGATTTTTGTGAAAAATGTTACATAACAAACGTTTCTTTAAAAATGATTTCCGATACGTTTTATTCCAGGCAAAATTTTGATAGGGCTGATATTTAAGTCCGTCTGTCTGTCTGGATATTTGTTACCTTTCAAGCGATAATGGCTGACCGGATTTCGATGAAAATTGGAATATAAATTAAGTTCGTTGCAACTTAGATTTTAGGCTATATGGCATTCAAAATACGTTATTTAAAAGGGGGGTTATAAGGGGGCCTGAATTAAATAAACCGAAATATCTAGCTTATTATTGATTTTTGTGAAAAATATTACACAACAAAAGTTTCTTTAAAAATGATTTCCGATAAGTTTTATCCTGGGAAAAATTTTGATAGGACTGATATTTAAGGATATACAAAAGTTTTAAAATAACAATATAATACATTTCCACCGCCGCCTCAGATTATAGTGTCGTTGTTCCGCAACTTCTATGGTCCACATAAAATACTCTAATTTTATACACTCATTTTACCATAGAGATCACTGGAGCTGAGTTATTTTAAAAGGTATCATAAAATGGCGTTCCTGCGCTCATAATTTACCCATATTCGTTTCCTGTGTTTCTTAAAATAATATTTATGTACGGTACCTCATTTTTTATTTGCATAAACAATGATATACAACCGAGCGAGTTGGCTCAGACGGTAGCATTTGAGACACGCATTCGGGGGTCCCGGGTTCAAACCCCGTGGTCGACTAATCTGACTGGGGTTTTATATGATTTCCCTTAGTCATAAAGGCAAATGCCGGATTGGAAAGATACATGCCATTATTCATCGCCGCCTCAATTATCAATACCAAAAACATTAATCAAAGTCTATAATCAGTTACATGAACACAAGCCATCTACAACACACAATAGAAACAGGAACTCAACAAGAGTAAAAACGGCCTGCTGATATACCCACACATTCTAAACACGCGACATGACCACAGATGTTAAGGCGTGAATAAAATAAACTTAACAAGAAAAAAGATGCACAGTAAGGTTAACATAAAAATGATCTTCGTACACAATCAACTCTATTAATTTGGAGTGATTTATTAAATGATGCATTCAAGACTAATTTACAAAAATGTTAAACGAATTATCTTTGCACCAAGTGAGTGGTCTCTGTACCAAAATGATAGCATTTTAATTATTTAAATAGGATTTAAATTAAGTAGCATATTAAACGATTTATTCTTCTATCAAACACGAATGTTTCCTGGACCCTATGTTCTATTTTAATTATGTAATTACTTTATATTTATTTGTAATAATTGCAGCGGGGCGCACGGGTACAGCTAGTAAGACAATAAAATACTAAAAAAAGATAACAAAAACAATAAGAAATCATGAATTTTTATATTTAATCTATTATTTGCATGCATGATGTTTGTAAAAATGTATAACTATGTTGATGTCATAAACGACCTCAGACAAGGATTACGTAGTTTTGGAGGAAATATCATACAAGGGTTAAGAAATTGGCTCCATTACCGGCTAAGAAGAAATTGACTGCTGAAGGATGCACTGTAAGGAATGATGAACGGGAGAAGAGTTCGTGACAGAAGAAGATACCAGTATCAGTTGATAGACGACATTAAGATAATTATGGATAGAATTTGGATATGGTTTGTTTCACAACATATTCGGTTCCGCTGACCCTTCACATTATTGCATACCCTCCCTCTTATTCATCATTTATGTCCATTCATTTAATTTAATTCCTCATCAACTTCTAAGTTCCATAATATCGTGGCTTACTTTATGAAACCTCGTATGTGACAGAGGAGGAAAATAATTTTCAGGAGGAAGAAAAAGTTAATTAAATATCATTAGGCGTATACTTATCCTCGATGAAATCAATCATGTTCATCGTACTCACCAACGTTTTTTATCGAATCACTTCATATTCTTATGTAGGCCTATTGATTTTTAATTATTTTTTTCATTCTCCTGATAAATTATATGTTGTACTGTCATAAATAAAAGGTTTCATAAAATGAACGACGATACTGGTATGTATTATCTACCACTATACGATCGTCGTACTTCTTAATACAGTGACACTGTAATGTATTTTGTTTGTTTTAATAGTTGTCCACTATTTGTACCATTATTTCATGTAAGCAGTAAAGTTATAATCCTCATTCATATAGGCACATCTAATGCTGAATATGTTACAATGTCAGTAGTTTAATGATCATATGCGAGTTTTTATGAATAATATTGTAAAAGAGAGTCATATGTAAAATTATATTAAGCAGTAACATTCTAATATTAAAACTTGAAGTAGTATATATTTTCTTCCCATCTACATCTCGGCCTCCCCAAAGGTCTTTTCTCCTCCGGCGTTTCTGGATTCGCCCATAAGTGCTACATGCCCTGCCCATCTCAAACGTCTGGATTTAATGTTCCTAATTATGTCAGGTGAAGAATACAATGCGTGCAATTCTGCGTTGTGTAACTTTCTCCATTCTCCTGTAACTTCATCCCTCTTGGCCCCAAATATTTTCCTAAGAACCTTATTCTCAAACACCCTTAATCTCTGTTCCTCTCTCAAAGTGACAGTTCAAGTTTCACAACCATATAGAACAACCGGTAATATAACTGTTTTATAAATTCAAATTTTCAGAATTTTTGACAGCAGACTGGATGATAAAAGCTTTTCAACCGAATAATGACAGGCATTTCCCATATTTATTCTGTGTTTAATTTCCTCCCGAGTATCATTTATATTTGTTACTGTTGCTCCCAGTGGTCGTGCCAGAGAATCAGTCCCATTCCGAGGCTTATTTGAAGGTTTCGTAACAAGCTGTTTTTTTACGGTGGTGGGTTGTTAGCCCTTCGCCCAACCCCCAAGCTGGAGGACCACCCGTCATCGGCTGTCCGCGACTGCTTATTGAATATATTCACAGCTATTAAAATGGATCTGAGGGAGGTGAGATATGATGATAGAGACTGGATTGATCTTGCTCAGGATAGGGACCTATGGTGGGCTTATGTGAGGGCGGCAATGAACCTCCGGGTTCCTTAAAAGCCAGTAAGTAAGTAAATAATAGTAGATATTTTTTGAAAATACAATTCCTCAGGTGTCTCAACTTTATAAATGTGGGTTAATATTATTTACCCCCGAGGTCTTCTCTTAAACCATTTTGTCTGAAATATCTCAAAGAAAACCCACTGAAATTAATGGCATTACACACGGTTCACCCTATATGGTTGACGCGTCACCTCAGACGTGTAAGACATGAAATTAATTCTTAAAATTTATTCTGAATAGACCTATTTTGTTCAAGGCCTGAAGCGGCGTGCTTAAAATCGTTAAGATTAAGTGTATGCATCCAGGTAAAGACGTAATATAATTCCCCACTGGCATTTATTAATACGAGAAACTGTTTCTAAGAGTTCTGTAATATTTTCCTGTTTATGTGGAATCGTATTCCAGGCTGGAGCTTTGAGGCATTCTAACACATGAATGGCTTCGTAGTCGTTGATTATAATTTCATGTTATTTGTATCAGGCTTGCTTCGTGTAGTTCATTTCCCTCTCCGTTTCTCTCCCCCCTCCATCGCCCCTCCCTCCTGAGTTCTGAAAATAGGATTGTTTATTCTGTTAACTTAACTTCAGTACAGCCAGAGGCCATTCAGGTTAATGTAATCCAATGATACTAGTGGAAGAACACACAGGCTGCTTCAGTGTACACAACATTGTCCTTTTCTAAGGTCTCTCGGGACTAACAAACGACCATCTCTGTTCTATTTAAATTTCCATTCGGGAGTTCAGATGTGTGTTATATGAGTGACCGCAAATAAGGGTTTCACGCCCATGCTATTTTAATTTAATAATTCTACGCGGATACTTTTGGTAAGTAGGTTTTTAAGTACTTAGTAGACGGTGGTGTTTCTGTATTAATTCTCTTTCATTTAAGCACTGAATACTAAAATAGAATATACCAGACCATTACCAATTTATATCCGGATACTGCTTTACCGGTAAGTAGTTTTAAAACAGAACATTCTATTCTAGTTATGGGTTTCCGTTCCTTATTCTTTTCTAAATTTTACTGCATATTTGATTTTCCTCAGATTCTTAATTCCTTGTTTCACGACTTTACTTATTTCTAAGAGGAGCATCGTTCCAAACTATATTATGTCCAAGAATGAAATTTTATAGGAGAGACGAAGAACTCATAGTCTTAAAGTGTGACAGATATTTATGAAAGAAGAATCTCATTTCGCCGGCATTATCACCTTCATTGCCTCTGATTGATATTCTGGCATTCATTCATTCATTCATAATGTTCTTGCCCAAGGGAAATACTTTCATTGCAAACCCAGCATTCACCAGTCTTTCCTATTTTCTACCTTCCTCTTTGTCTCCTCATATGATCAATATATATCTTAATGTCGTCTATCACCTGATATCTTCTTTTACCGATCACCATTTCTTCCAGTGCGTCCTTCAGTAGGCAGTTTCTTCTCAACCAGTGACCCAGCCAATCCCTTTTCCTCTGTCTGATTAATTTCAGCATAATTCTTTCTTCATCCTTCGACGATGTATGCAGTGGGGGGGAAGGAACTGGCCACCGTACCCCATTATCTCCTGGCCTGGTTGCCTCATAAGTGGTGTCTTGTTAGTATCACCTGTCATATTCAGACCTGTCTTCGGATAGTTGCCAAAAAAAAGAAACACCTTCATCTCATCCTAGATCATATATGTAACAGATAACTCATCGCTATTTTAAAATCGGTAACACTTTGAAGAGAACAACCGCCAGGATCGCCACCCGTCCGCCGTAAACGAACACGAGATGGCAGTACAGTCGCTAATGCAATTGAAATGGGAATTATGACGTGACTCTTTTTGTAAGAAGTAGATGGCAGTGTAGTAAACCTGACAAAAGTTGTTAACGTCAAAGCCTATAAGGCCGACCTATCTGTTACATATATGATCTAGGATCTCATTCAGACGCTAGATAAACATAGCAGTTCATAAAGCAGTTGCTAACCCAGCATTCTTCAGTCCTTCCTATTTTCTACCTTCCTCTTTGTCTGCTCATATGATCAATATATATCTTAATGTCATCTATCATCTGATAGCTTCTTTTCCCGTTCACCATTTATTCCAGTACATCCTTCAGTACGTAATTTCTTCTCAACCTGTGACCCAGCCAATCCTTTTCCTCTTTCTTATCAGTTTCAGCATCATTCTTTCTTCATCCACTCTTTCGTTTCTTATTCTGTCTGTCCATTTCACACGCTCCATCTTTCTCCATATCGACATTTCAAATTATTCTATTCGTTTTTCTTCAATTCGTCGTAGTGCCCATGTTTCTGCCCCATACAATGCTACACTCCACACAAAGCACTTCACTGCCTGATAATAATAGATCTACTTGGAGGATTTAGTGTACGCTAAACAGTCATAAATATATTGATTAATTACAGTAAGAATAATAGTATTACGAAATAAAGGTGGACAATGACCATTAAAAGATGAATTAGTAATAATACGTAATGATTTTTTCTGCAAGATTAGGACACTATTAAACGTTAGCACCGTTACCCACAAACAAATACCATAATGAAATACACTTTGGAAGAATGTATAATAGGCTTGTTTCAAATATATACTAGAAATAAGAGCTTTTAATTTACACAAAAGATAAAGTACACGAGATAATCTTTTGCACACAATCGCAATGTTACGCGTCCAAGTAAGCTTTGAGTCTAATGTAATACCAAGAAGTTTAACTTCTGAAATCATTTCATCGGAAACATGATTTAATGAAAATACAGTATCCGCTGAGTTTTAGATCTTTGTCTCTGCATATGATCCGTATATCTTAATGTCGTCTGTCATCTGATATCTTCTTCTGACCCGAACTCTTCTTCCGTTCACTATTCCTCCCACTGCATTCTTCAGAAGGAATTTTTTTCTGAGCCAGTGACCCAGCCAATTCCTTTTCTTCTTTCTATCAGTTTCAGCATAAATCTTTCTTCATCCACTATTTCCAACACAGCTTCGCTTCTTACTCTGTCCAATTCACTCGCTACATCCTTCTCCATATCTCTTCTTCCGTTCACTATTCCTCCCCCCACTGCATTCTTCAGAAGGAATTTTTTTCTGAGCCAGTGACCCAGCCAATTCCTTTTCTTCTTTCTATCAGTTTCAGCATAAATCTTTCTTCATCCACTATTTCCAACACAGCTTCGCTTCTTACTCTGTCCAATTCACTCGCTACTTCCTTCTCCATATCAACATTTCAAATGCTTCTATTCGCTTCTCTTCACTTCGTCGTAATGTCCATGTTTCTGCCCCGTACATTGATACACTCCACACAAAGCACTTCACTAGTCTCTTAGTTCTTACTCCAGAGATCCGCAGAAGATGCTCCTTTTTCTATTGAAAGCTTTCTTTGCCATTGCTATTCTCCTTTTTACTTCTTGGCAGCAGCTCATGTTACTGCTTCTAGTACACCCCAAGTATTTGAAGCTTTCCACTTGTTCTACAGCCTCATTTATGATTCGCAAGTTTATCTTCTTTTCTTCCTATGACCATGTCTTCGTCTTGTTTGCATTTATCTTCATTCCTTACTGCTCACTGCTGTCACTCAGCTTCAGTAGCATATCTCTTAGTATCATCGCCTCTTCTACTTATATCGTCATATCATCAGAACATCTAACACTCGTTATTCTTCTTCCTCCTACTATCACTCCTCCCATATCCTGAAAACAATCTTCACTAAATCCTCCAAGTAGATCTATTATTATCAGGCAGTACATCTCGGTTGACGATATGTATGGGAGGAAGAACAATTATTGTTTGTATGCATCTGAAGTCTGATTAGTCTAATATGTGGCTAATCGACGATGTATGCAGTGGAGGGGGAGAGGAACTGGCCACCCTACCCCATTATCCCCTGGCCTAATTGCCTCGTAAGTGGGGTCTTCTTAGTGTCACTTGTCAGGTTCAGACCTGTCTTCAGACAGTTGACTAAAAAAAAACGCCATCTAATTCAGACGCTAGATAATCATAGCAGTTGATAAAGCGTCGTAAAATAACCACTGGAAAAAAAAAAGTTTAGGATCCTTATTTATTAGACCTTCTTGTCTTGTTTTGATTATTACTACCACCTCTGAGAATACTGAATGCTCATTTTTAAAATGAAAATCATATCTCCTATAATGTTGAACAAATACTTGTATTTCGGAAGATAATAATTTTAAGACACAAGTTTAATAGACTTTTTGTGTTGTTTTGATGAATAGGTGTTACTTCTGCCTCTCAGAATATTGGATGCTTTTTTTAAAACAATGTACTGTATTCACGATGTTTATTTTTTTTGTCTTACGTTCGGATTTGTAGTTTATTTATGCCTTGAAATATTCCGAGAAGTGCCAGAAGGACACGTGCGAAACGCTTGTTTCTTGGGACCAACACAACGCTATATTTATTCTAAAACTTCATATTGTTGACAGTGAATAAACAACCCTGTCTTAGCGGAATTCGAACAAACGACAGTAAACTTCCACGAAAATTAAAGCTGCATTTTAGCTATTGCATACAAGACGACTGTTTCGGAGGATAATGCAAATCTTTAGACTTTGCATTTATTATGGGAAGTGAAACTCTACCACGCACTATATTAATATTAGCACAGTCTAGTATAATTATACAATCACGAAGCTTGAGTTGTGAGAGTCCTAGGAACAATAGACTGTGCCGGTATTATTTCTCATTGTCTGTAATGAGGCGATAGTAGCGATCCTAGTGGTTAGCAACCGTCTATGGATGCATATGAGCTATTACATCTCAAATCGACCGAAATATAGAAAAAATTGACCTTACAATTTCTAAATACAATGAAACTTTTTTTTGTACGTAGAGAACTGTGATACAATGCTTTGTGCAAAGTTTGAGGCATCAGAACTTCATAGTGTGTAAATTAAAAAAATATTTAAATTTATCATATTTTCATAAAATTAGCAACTTTAAGCTGTTATAGCTCCGAAACCCTTTCACCCAATGATCAAAATCATGGTTTATTTTTATGCTGAGAAATTAAAGTTTATATTGATATATAAACAGATTTTCTTACTTTTTATGTATATGGAGATATTTAGATTTTTCCTCTTTAAGACGGCTTTGCCACCGAAAAAATACTTCTAAAAATATATAGTTAGATTTCGCATTGAAAGTACAAATAAACACACATTTTTTTACTGATGGTATGTTGATAAGAAGGTATTGAAAATATCAAATAAAGAAAATAAATAGTACGCGCGTGAACTAACCAGCTGACTGTGAGACGGGAGCTAGCCGAGATAAGCAAGACCAGAACACAAACGTGATGTTTCGTCTAGTAGCGCATAGCTGGGTTAGCTTTATCACAATTTTTCATAAACACAGGAGTAAAATGACGCCCAACGCTCACTTATCTTCAGCTCTCGGCCACTGCGGCGGTACTGCGCCGTTCAAGTCTAGGCGTGTGAAAATAATTTATTTAATACCCTCGAAACTTATTGCCGAGCCACTAAGCAAACAATGCCGAATCCCTCTTAATAATGCAAAGTTTTTTTCTCAATTTGTTTTTACATTCTTACAAATAAGCAAAAAGCCTAAAGGTAAGTAAAATCTGATTATCTGTCTCTCTGTGTACAATAAAAATAAGTATTACGGCTTAACATAACCTACCAAATGACAGCTTCAAAATGACCTCCCGTTCAATATTCTGCAGTAAATGGTTCCAGAGTTCTGAGCGCTGAAAAAGGCTTCTTTTTATAATATACGCAAAATTTGTCGCTCAATAATACGAAAACCGTTTGACTTTCGATAGTATATTTTTGAAAATGCACTCTCCTCAGCACCTTGTATAAATAGGGAAAAAATTAGAGTATGAAAAAATTCGAGGTTTTTTACTGATCGATTTTATATGGAATAGCCCATATTTACTACGTATTGAGCTTCGTGGCTTATATACAGGGACATCATTTTATTTTTACTTCAATTTTTATTGTACCTGAGTTTTTGAATGTACTTCACTTCCACCCCTTCTACTAATGAAGTTCCAACTCCACACAGAGCCAAGACAGCAGATAGTAAGCAGTACTGAGTTACTGAGTATAGTACGTTCCAGAAATATGTTCGTGTTTTCCAGTGACGAAAGAGCTTTCAATATTGAATCATATTTTCGTACAGGTACTGTCCGTTTGCCTACGTCGCATCCCGATTTCCCCCATCTGCTTCTGCTCGTCCCTCTGTAAAAGCTGGGCTGCCTTAGCTCTTCTCTGAAAACATTAATTTCTCTTAAGAATTGGGCGTTTACGTAATATTATACAGCTGTTTAATTTAACTTAAATAAAAGGGCCTCGTTAAGTAATTAACTGTCACGTGATTTCCTCCCTTTCTACGATCCTGCGGCATAACCACTTGGACGGACAGTAGATAGCATGTCTGAGTAATTTTATATTTTCGGGTCGGGCAGAAGTGAAGATTGAATTAACACTACGTAGAGTAGGTACAGAATTATTTCAACATGAGTTACTAGTACGAAGGACGAAACTGGCAATTGGAATTAGATGCAGTAGTCTATAGTTCAATAATATGCACAAAAGAACTGAAGCCTGTATCGAAATGAACGGCCACCATTTTCAAAATTGTGTTTAAATATTAATATTATGATTATTTTTCAATTTAACTTCTTTCTCTATGTTGTACGCTTATGTGCTGTAGACAGTATAATATACACCGCATAATGAATACGTTCGCATGGATAACTCACTTCGTGAGTAAAAACACTTATTCTTAATACAGTACTGTACTTTCATTAAAGAAAAACCTAATGAAAATTATGAAACTCAAATTCGCGATATTTCCTAGTTTACGTAAATGGATGAACTACTTTTCTTCCATCCTATACCTAGTAGAGTGATTTGTGTTTTACGCCAGTATCATCGGACTCCAGTCTTGGAGGGGGGAGCAAGCGGTGTTTCCGGTTCTCTAAAGGTATAGAGAGGTTAATATTAAAAATGTTAGTAAAAATAAAATGATGTCCCTGTTCTCGACTGTGATATTAGCAACGAATGAACATTGCTCGCGGTTGAAGGAGGCGGCACGTCAGATCGCGGTGCTTCTGCGGTAGTGTGGTGTCTTGTGTTCGTTATCGTTCTTCTAGCGGCAGCAACGAATGTTTGTTGGTTGCTTCGCGGCTGAAACTCCAAGCGAAGGAGACGGAGAGATTGTCAAAATTCCTGACACCTTGTTTTGGAACGTTCATTAATCTTTGTCGTTGGTATTGTAGAAGTGGGAGTTGTAATGTATACCACATGCGTACCATACCGAGCGAATATACCGTGCTGCCCAAGGGAATTTCGTTGTAGGAGCCACATGTCTGTAGCACTGCTTCAGACTATAATGTTGGGGGCCACATACCAATATAAGGTCCAAAGTTGGGTCAGTAGATATCTCATTGTACTAATACAGCGGTGACCAAATCTGGTGTCCACACCTGTAGAGTAACGGTCAGCGCGTCTGGCCGCGAAACCAGGCGGCCCGGGTTCGAATCCCGGTCGGGGAAAATTGCCTCGTTTAGGTTTTACCGGGGTTTTCCCTCAGCCCAATACGAACAAATTTATTTATTTATTTATTTTGCTAATAATTGTAACATAAAATATAATATATACAGAAAAACTTTAGCTCGCCCCTGAAAGAGTAGAACTCGTGCTCACGGGCGGATTCCTAAATTGAAATTAATAAGTATACAATACAATTTGTCTTATGTCTACTATGCAATTAGAATATATAAATTTAAATTTTTATAAAATCCATACCGTACATAACTTTTTAAATTGAATACTAGAACTATTATAATTGACAAGCTTAGGATATTTAAACTTATATTTGTTATATATTCTCGGGCCTAAATTACTACAGTGATTAAATACTGTAACAGTGTTGCATTTTGGTTCAAACAATCTTAAAGAATTCATACCTTTTGTTTTATAACTATGAGAATACATATATTATTTTAATGTACCGAAGTACATATGATATTTCGATGCAGATATTCTGCGTCATCATACGATGAAAGAGTAATGGAATGGAGAAAAATTCTCTCCGAACCGGGATTTGAACCCGGGTTTTCAGCTCTACGTGCTGATGCTTTATCCACTAAGCCACACCGTATACCCACCCCGGCGTCGGACATAATCGTCTCAGTTTATGTTCCCTCTAGTGGCCGCCCTCTGCACTACGTCATAGATGTCTATGAACGTAGGACTGAAGTCCACACATGTGCTGAGGTGCACTCGTTATGAGTGACCCGGGTTCAAATCCCGGTGCCGGAAAGAATTTTTCTCCGTTCCATTACTCTTTCATCGTATGATGACGCAGAATATCTGCATGGAAATATCATATGTACTTCGGTACATTAAAATAATACATATATATATGATATGCGTAAATGACTTCGTGATTTAAGACGGCGCTTATTCCGTCGGATCCCGGCCAACTAGTCAACTAGTCACTAGTTGATATTCAATCCTTTCACTGTGTGTTATTAATATAATATTAAACAGGGAAAGGCATGGGGAGCTGTAATAAATATATTGCGACTTGGTATAGTACAGTCTGCCCATCGAAACTGGCACATACTCGCTGAAGATGTTCAGAACAACACTTCGACTAATCGATAAATTTCTGTTGTAAGATTAATCGATCAAAATATTTAGTCAAATAATCAAGTTCATTAAAATTAACCGGTTGTACGATATTAATTATTATTTTGTGAATGCACACTCATAGTAAAAATTACGACAATATTCGTCTCTCAGAAATTACTTACTTCAAACACAATAATACTGTTACCTTTTGTAACTGCAAAGTAAATAGCATAAGGAAAATCTTTGCACAATCACTTCAAAAAGAGATTAAGATATGAGGACAGCCACCTGTTCTACCCCTATTGAGAGTTGAAACGGTTCGAAAAACTTATTACGTTTGTCAGCTCGTCTTTTTAGCATATGAAATACATACTTTTATTTGAATTCGCCCCCTCATCTCTTAGCCATGGCTACACTGTGTGTAATCCACACCTGTGGAGTAACGGTTAGCGCGTCTGGCCGCGAAACCAGGTGGCCCGTGTTCGATTCCCTGTTAGGATAAATTAACTGGTTGAAATTTTTTCCGGGGTTTTTCTTCATTTCGATATGATTAAATGCTGGATAACATTCGGTGCTGGACCCTGGACTCATTTCACCGGCATTTATTACCTTCACCTCATTCAGACGCTAAATAACTTAAAATTTTGATAAAGCGTCGTAAAATAACTTAAAAATCTACTACGCTGTGTGCAAGTGAGAGAGTAACTATCTTCTTCTCTTTCTAAAATTTTGTAACCCGATTACAATAGGGGCTAGTCTGCTGTTCTGTTGCGGTTTCTAGATGAAACTTGTGTGTTTAGTTTGCCAAAGAAGAACAAATCAGATTTTTGTGGTCTGCGAAAAAAAGTGAAAAGAGCATTATGTCATAGGCCTATGAGAAATTGAGAAGTAAACTCGGTAAAACGTCGTCGTAGTTTTTGTCTTCCTAACAAGTATTAGGCCGAGTGGCCTGTTACGGTCTCAAACTAGAATTTTCAGTCCATTTCTTCTTCGGACGACCCAGAGATCTTTTGCCATGCGGATGGTAATGAAACAGTGCTTTTGGAATTATGCATCGATCCATTCGTTCGAGATAACCCTTCCACTGAAGTTGGTATTTGCTGATGAACTGCATGATGGGTTCTATTTGAAGTTCTTGCATTATGTCCTCATTTTTTATGATCCCAGCGAGTATATCCAGCTGTTGCTCTCATGAACCTCATCTCACTTGCTGTTATTCTACTGACACCTAGTCCACACCTGTGGAGTAACGGTTAGCGCGTCTAGCCGTGAAACCAGGTGATTCGAGTTCTATTCCCGGTCGAGGAAAGTTACCTGGTTGAGGTTTTTACCGGGGTTTTCCCTCAACCCAATATGAGCAAATGCTGGGTAACTTTCGGTGTTGGACCCCGGACTCATTTCACCGGCATTATCACCTTCATCTCATTCATACGCTAAATAACCTAATCTGTTGATACAGCGTCGTAAAATAACCTACTAAAAAACTGACATCTTTCTTCTTCACAGTCCACGCTTCACTACCATCACGGTAAAACGTTTGGAATTAAATTGAACGATCCTGGAGAAGTGCTCAACAGAAAAAAATTCGTGTTTAGTAATGCAGGAAACATTGTTACTAAACGTAGAGCAGAACTTAATTCGGAGCATGTGAATGCACTCACATGTTTAAAATTATGGATTGAGCAGTATTAACTAGATTAATCTGCATAATTTGTTATGTGTCTGCCTGAAAAATTCCTGGAGAATTGACACCTTAAATTCTGCAGTGCTCGGAAAAAGTGACATAAATCAGTTTTCACAAACCTTTTTCGATAATTTATTGACAACTTACGGAACATCTTCTCGCTTGGAAAAAAATATATAAGTATTTCTCCCGTTACAATAATTCATACAGAAAAAAATCAAATCGACATAAGTTAAATCAGTGTAAGTTGTCAATAAATTATCATAAAAGGTTTGTGGAAACTGACTCATGTCACTTTTCCCAAGCACTGCAGAATATATATATATATATATATATATATATATATATATATATATGTATATGTGTGTATGTATATATATGCTGTATATATGCTACATTTTATACTTATGCTTCTCACCAAACGCAAATTAAATTGAACAATAATTGAGTATTACAGTAAATTAAAACTTTTTTCAAATAAATCAAAACTCGATTAATCTAAATATTAATCGATTAAATTCAAATCGTAACTCGATTTCATACTTCGATCGATCGGCAACGCTAATAATAATAAATAATAACACCCGGTAATAAAATATTAGTATAATTATAGATTTCATCTATACTAATAATAAATCTGTAGCCAAAATTTTTCTGGTGATTTTCGATTTTCTAAAAAATAATAGGTGTTAACATGTATAATTAACCATCCTGAAACCGAAAATCGCTTTTTTTAATTTTTGTTTGTATCTTGGCTGTCTGTCTGTATGTTTGTTACCTTTTCACGCGATAATGGCTGAACGGATTTCGATGAAAATTGGAATATAAATTAAGTTCGTTGTAACTTAGATTTTAGGCTGTATTGCATTCAAAATACGTTATTTAAAAGGGGGGTTATAAGGGGCCTGAATTAAATAAATCGAAATATCTCGCTTATTATTGATTTTTGTGAAAAATGTTACATAACATAGTTTCTTTAAAAATGATTTCTGATAAGTTTTATTCTTTGAAAAAGTTTGATAGGACTGATATTTAATGATATAAATGAGTTTTAAAATTAAAATAACTGCCATCCAAGGCGGTGTATTGAAATAAAAAACAAATGACTTCGTCTAAAAGGGGCCTTGGACACAACAATCGAAAGCTTTGAAACATAGCCTACAGACAATGTTTCTGTGTTTGTATGAAGTAATATCGGAAGGTAAATTAACCGATTTGTATAATTAATTATTAATTCACCATTGAAAAGTGTAGTTTCTCTAGATGGACATAATGCTATAATGTTATTACAGTAAGTTCTGAGTGAATCGAGGACAGATAAGATTAAAATAGCTTCTTATGCACAGAAAACTTGATAGGCTATTCTGTACATTATTTTCCTGTATTTCCTAAATAATTTCTATGACCAAATGAGTGGTCTCTGGATCAAAATGATCGCATTTTAATTATGCAAATACAATTTAAATTAAGTAACATAATAAACGATTTATCCTTATATCAAACACAAATGTTCCCTGGATCAAATATCCTATTTAAATTATGTCATTATTTTATATTTATTTCTAACGGGCGCAGCGGAGCACACGGGTACGGCTAGTATATATATGCTGTATATGCTACATTTTATACTTATGCTTCTCACCAAACGCAAATTAAATTTAACAATACTTGAGTATTACAGTAAATTAGAACTTTCTTCAAATAAATCAACACTCGATTAATCTATAAATTAAGCGATTAAATACAAATCGTAATTCGATTACATATTTTGATCGATCGACAACATTAATAATAATAAATAATAACACCCGGTAATAAAATATTAGTATCATTATTGATTTCATTAATAATAATATAATTATTAAGTTAGGTATATTATTAGCACGCCTGGTAATAGCGTTCAGTTTCATACCAATGTTGAGCTTATTCCGAGGTCTTCCCCAAATATAAGGCCAACTCATCCAAATTCCATCTCGCTATCTCTCATTCCATCGACTACACATAATCTTGTAACTGATACACGGGTTGTTACAATGTTACGTGTATAGTGACATTGTATTGAACAATATTTCGTTTGTGACAGAGAAGCTAATGTCAGAAGCTTTTGTAATATCTCAGACCAGACCTGCAGAACTGTGGCTCCTCAGAGCAACTGCCTTACTACCCCTTCTTACCCACCCACCTTTCCTACCAGTGCGATCATAGCGTTCTAGTTACGCTCGGCTGCATCAACATTCATTCTCGCGGCGGCAGGCTTACTGTACGCTATCAAGAATTACAAATGAACAGATAATAAATTCCTTAGTAACATACCTTTAGAAAGTAAAAAAAAATGAATGAGGGAAATAAAAATGTTAAAAGACATGTAAAATAAATTTTAAAATGTATGTGTGCATATAATGTAAGAAGGTGTACCTAGCTATATACCGTCCCATTACTAGCAAAGCCGATTAAGCTCGCTTTTTTGTATAAAACAAGTTAAGTACAGTCCCCGGCTTGTTTTTCCGTGCTCTGTATTCTACTTACTTACTGGCTTTTAAGGAACCCGCAGGTTCATTGCCGCCCTCACATAAGCCCGCCATTGGTCCCTATCCTGTGCAAGATTAATCCAGTCTCTATCATCATATCCCACCTCCCTCAATTCCATTGTAATATACTAAAATGAAATACGTCCGAAATGTTGCATGCAAAACGGATTCTTTATTTGAAGAATTTATTATGATTATTCATGCATTAATAAAGTTTTAATTTCAGATTTTACAAAACTTGCATTCCTGGTCATAACTGGTTTTAGTAGTAATAGGACGATAAATAAATTTTACGTTGATAAGTGAGTGATAGCTATATGACCGGATGTCAATGCTGTCATTCAACATTGTAACACACTCTAGCCAAATAAATATATGAATAAATAAAAGATGGATGAATGAATGAATGAATGAATGAATGAATGAATGAATGAATGAATGAATGAATGAATGAATGAATGAATGAATGAATGAATGAATACGCGTACTGCAGTTTGAAGAGAACTGGAACATGGCAAAATCTAAACCCGTGAAGAAATACTACTTCCAAAGGAAATGGGAATGTGATTATTTTGTTGTTGAAGACGAAAGAAATGCTTGTTTACTGTGTCCCATCCAATTTATTTTTACTCGTCATTTCAATAGTAAAACAGAGTTCAAAAAAGCCCATATTAAGAATTATGGAATGCACAAACTTTCGGGTAAGTTCATTATTACGAACTCTATATTGATTATTTATTTATATACTGTTAAATTAAGGACGTCACTCGTTGTGTTTATTTTGAATTGAAATTAATAGTTATTTTCAAGGTTCATTACTTAAATGCTATAAATTTATGTTTCCTCAGGTAATGATAGGAGGAAAATTTTTGAAAATCTAATGCGGGTTAGGTGCAAAGAAATCTCAAAGAAACTACTGACAGGAAATCTCGCATAATTGTAAACCTTGACGCGAGATAGCACATTATAAATATAATGAATTTATTACAATCCTTTTTTGAAAATTATAGTGCCGCCACTGATGGATCTTGCACGGGCAGAGAATGTGAACAACTCTACGCGGAATTCGGTCATCCCCAATAGAATTGGAGTGTGGCTGACGTCATATTTCCCCTACTTACGGGTTCTGCAGGCCTGTCTGAGACACTTTCTTTGACAGAGACCAAGCTTGAAGTCAATGTTTCATATTGTCGAATTATGTACATGTCAATGATTTCAACTCTTGTGGATGGGTAGGTGTTCCCTGAATGTTAAGGTTTGCTGTGTTTTGTTGGCGTGTTAGGTCAGTGAGCGACAAAACGAATGGTCAAATAGGTAGTCCTATTTTATTGACCTCCAGATTACCAATCTCAATTTCCAGCGGATATATTTATTTTTCTTCTCTTTGCATTTACGCAATATGTTTTGTTCACAATGCCAATGTCAATGTTATATATCTTATATTTCATTAATTTCTTGTGGGCCACAGACAGATGAAAATGTAAGTATTAGGCAAACATTGTGAGTATTGGCGTATGTAAATACAGCTTGGTAGATTAGCTCCGCAGAAGCGATATGCTTTACCAATATATCTATTATATTGCTTCACCTCAGTAATAAAAAAGGACAATATACAAAACTATACCAAATTTCTAGAACTTTTTATAGACTCCAGTTTAACATGGGAAAAACATGTCCAATATATATGTACAAAATTATCAAGAGTTATATATTTATTAAAGAAATTAGTGACTTGTGTTTCTCAAAATTATTTAAGAGGTGCCTACTTTTCGTTCTTTTAGTCGGTAATTAGGTATGCCTTAATTTTCTGGGGAAATGGTAGACAAATTGGGAGTGTCTTGATTTTGCGAAAGAAAGCCATTAGAATTCTATGTCAATCAAACTATCTTGAACAGTGTCGACCTCTTTTCAAACAATCACAGATATTAACTGTCATAAATTTATATATACATTCGACCTAGTCCTTTACACTCGACAAAATATAGACAATTACTCATTAATAGCCAATATACATGATCATGAAATTAGAAATAGTGAACAAATTAATATCCCATACTGTAGATTACATAAAACTAGTACAAATTATTCTGTCTTGGGGATTAAATTATATAATAAGCTTCCCAATCAATATTATAAGTTACCAACCAATAGTTTCAAAGCTAGATTTTATAACTGGCTTTTAATTAATCCTTTCTACTCTGTAGATGCGTTTCTTAACATAAATTCATACGAAATTGTTTCTTAATAAAGTTATTTAGATTAGTTACAATTATTACATAAGAGTGAAGTGTTTTCATTAATTTTAGAGTTTCAAAATGTTTTGTGTTTTCATTCTAATTACTGTTTTGAATTATATGTATATTTTCAAATGTATTTTTTTTTGTGACGAAGCCTATCACTGTATTTTTAATGGCTTAATAAATTGAATTGAATTGAATTGAATTGAATTGAATTGAAAAGTACTCGGCGGTAGGTCTCTCTATAGTAATAGTAGCATTGTTATAATTCGAACTTTCCGCAGCACCAAGCACAGAAATTATATTGTAGGTGGGGTAGGAGGACTATGCCTTACGTCGATGTAGATTTTGTTACTCTGACAGTGAGAAATTAAAGAAGGGAAAAGTTTATGTGTAAAAAAATTCAAATTTAAATATGTAATCCTTTTTTTTTTTAAGTTCAAGGAGGGATTAAAACCCGGTAACCCCCCTCTTGCGTACGACCCTGGTTCTAGGGCTACTTTAAAGAACGAGTTTTCGTGGCACAGACAATAAAGCCTTGGTTTTTCTGACCCGACGCATGCGAGATGCGAGGCCCGCCTCGCACAAATCCGGACTACATGAGAGATAATGAGTGGTTTCTACAGAGTGATTCACGAGGAAAGGTAAAAAATTTGGGATGTGAATTCTGAAGTCATTCTGAGTCAAAAATTTCATATGAATATGGGTCCGTTTTCGAATTCTTACGGAGATATAGCTCTTTGATTTCACAAAAACTTTTGGGAGTCCATTGTACTAACTCGCATTTAGAGACAGATAACGGACAGATTTAAAGTTTATATTCACGTATGCAAACATATCTACTATTCTAGATGTCGGGGTCGATATTTTCGGACATTTTCAAAGGTACCTTCTTCTGCTTCAATGCACTGTTGCGCTCGGGCGTGAATCGCGATCATCGTTCGAGAAAGTTGCACGTGGCTGTTCTTTATGCGGCGTGCAGCATCCAAAATACGGTCGATTAGCGCCTCTCTCGTTTCCACTTCCTTTGCTATACCAAGTCTTTCATCCAACTCCACAAACAGTAAATACTTTTTGATATGGTACCCTTCTGTTCGGAAAGCGTCTTTCATATTCAGCGACGGCACGCAAGGAACTTCAATCGCACAAACCATAAACATACACAATATCGGCGTATTCTGCAGTCGAAAATTTATAAGGCACCTTGAAAAACATAACTTAATACTTCCCATAACTGTACCTGTATAACTACTGTACTGTAGAGAGCTCACTGAATTGCTGTGAACTGATAAGTGGTAGTATATTTGTGTTATGCGCGGGTTCTGTGTCATTACATCAGACAAGGGCAGGCGATTGGACATTTGTAATGTCCCATCTCCCGGTTTGTGAGGTGAATGAACTTATCTACATCGCTCACAGTGCAGATTCCAGTGTTACGTCATTCATTGCGATCGGTGACCTTGTCTCACGTCAGCAGCGTATGGTAACGTCTGATTCACACTGAGGCGAAACGTTTTACCAAAAAAATGCATCTAGCTCCGCCATCATTTGAAAACGGACCTATGTTCATGTAAACTTTTTCACTCAAAATGGCTTTTACCTTTGTGAATCACCCTATATTACTGCTAGGTACGCAGATCTCGCACCTCACAGATATAGAAACCACTCACTAACTTTCGTGTCGTCTGGAACTGTGCGAGGCGGGGTTCGCACCTCGCAACTGGCATGCGTCGGTTCAGAAAAACCAAGGCTTTATCCTGTAGCAACTGAAAGATGCTCTCTCGCAAGTAATTGGGAATATTGCAAGACAAAAGCGTATGATACCGCAGAAAGAATGGTGTTTGTTGAACAAGACAACAGCGGCCATATTCCAATATTTTATAATAACTAAACTTCCATGACTCTACTGCACTTTCACTTCAGTGAAATATAGTACAAGAAAATGATGCCAAAACATCCAGTCACTTGAAATGAGTTTTACAAATCAGTTGTAGTAGCAAAATAGAACAGTATTAATAATAAATTTTTATTTAATATTAATAAGTGTATAAATATGATCATTTCTGTATTGAAAAATACAATTAAATTTTCATATAAAATAGAGGCAAATGTTTTACCAGCAGAAAATGAGCATAAAGGTTAGGTATATACTTTAGCAGTAATTTTACATTTCATAGTCATATTAAAAATATTATAAATTTTCCTATAAAAGTTTAAGTTTTGCTATGAGAAATTCTTGTAAATTTAAAGTCAACACTATAATCATTTTGTATAATTCCATTGTTCGATTTAGATTAGAGTATGCTGCGTTTATCTGGAACGCAGTTACTAAGAAATATATTGTATTACTAGAAAAAAATTCAAAATTAATTTCCAAAATGGTTATATTATACACTTTATAATAATTAGGCTATTCTACTTATGGGAATTATGCTACAATGCTTCAACATTTCCATTTTACTAGTTTGCAGATTAGACGAAATTGTCAGTATTTAAATTTCCTTCATAAAATTATTAACAATAAGTTGGACTGTGTTGGTTTATTTTATTATATAACATTATATGCACCTAAGCTTAAATACAAAATTTCGAAATTTATTTTTCATAGCAAGGGCAACTGCTGAATCCCACAAAAATTCCCCAGTTATCCAAATGTTACAATTGTACTGCACAATAAATTACATCCTTATCCAAATGTTGATATTTTCAATATCAGTATCTCTAAATACAGAATTATTATATTTTTTATTTTTTTACAATATTTTTTTATTGCAAGCAAAAATTAATTACAATAACAAATATTTTACAAAATTATTGTCATACTCTTATATGAACATTCTTCAAAATTCGAAATTGATTTCCAATCTCATAGTAAAATAGCCTACATATTACAATTTATTGTATAAATACAATGTAACTGGGTCACACCCGAAAAAGCAAGATGTTATCAAATTTTACAGAATATTGTTGTTAGTTAATTTCAAGCTACTTTCACACCTTATTTTCATTTTCTCTCTTTTTTCTTTCTTTTTTTTTTATATTTTGTTTCAGTTTTTAATAAGAGTATGTTTCCTTTTTCTTGTTTATGTTTTATAAATTACTTTGTCTGTCTTGAACATTGTAATTGGACTTTGCCTGTTACGTTGAATAACAAATAAATAAATGAATGAATGAATGAATGAATAAATGAATGAATGAATGAATGAATGAATGAATAAATGAATGAATGAAAAATGAATAAATGAATGAATAAATGAATAAATAAGTACATATTTAAATAAGTACATATTTAAATAAGTACATATTTAAATAAGTAAATATTTAAATAAGTAAATATTTAAATAAGTAAATATTTAAATAAGTAAATATCTAAATAAGTAAATATCTAAATAAGTAAATATTTAAATAAGTAAATGTTTAAATAAGTAAATGTTTAAATAAGTAAATGTTTAAATAAATAAATAAGTAAATGTTTAAATAAGTAAATATTTAAATAAGTAAATAAGTAAATGTTTTAATAAGCAAATAAGTAAATGTTTAAATAAGTAAATGTTTAAATAAATAAATAAGTAAATATTTAAATAAGTAAATATTTAAATAAGTAAATAAGTAAATGTTTAAATAAGCAAATAAGTAAATGTTTAAATAAGCAAATAAGTAAATGTTTAAATAAGTAAATAAGTAAATGTTTAAATAAGCAAATAAGTAAATGTTTAAATAAGCAAATAAGTAAATGTTTAAATAAGTAAATAAGTAAATGTTTAAATAAGTAAATAAGTAAATGTTTAAATAAGTAAATAAGTAAATATTTAAATAAGTGAATAAGTAAATATTTAAATAAGTGAATAAGTAAATATTTAAATAAGGAATAAGTAAATATTTAAATAAGTGAGTATTTAAGTATTTAAATAAGGAAATAAGTAAACATTTAAATAAGTAAATAAGTAAATATTTAAATAAGTAAATATTTAAATAAGTAAATATTTAAATAAGTAAATATTTAAATAAGTAAATATTTAAATAAGTAAATATTTAAATAAGTAAATATTTAAATAAGTAAATATTTAAATAAGTGAATATTTAAATAAGTAAATAAGTGAATATTTAAATAAGTAAATAAGTGAATATTTAAATAAGTAAATAAGTGAATATTTAAATAAGTAAATAAGTGAATATTTAAATAAGTAAATAAGTGAATATTTAAATAAGTAAATAAGTGAATATTTAAATAAGTAAATATTTAAACAAATAAAGAAATAAATATTTAAATAATAAAGTAAATTAATTAATTAATTAAAAGGAATTAATTAATTAAAAGGAAAGTATTACGAAAAATACTAATACAATTTACAAAATCCTACCTGATACGTATCTTTGGAGTCTGCTGTATAGAGGACGTTTTCTTATTTTAGAGTTAATCGAAATTTTTGGAATGCCTGCATCGGCGTTTCTAATTAAGAGAGTGGGAGAGACAGGCGTATCTGGACCGTAGTTCGTCTGCCATCTGCCAAGACACAGACAAGAGGAGGAAGCTTCGTAATTTGTTGTCTTCTGTGTGTGCACAGAAACTTGGAGTCAGTGAGCGAGGTACACCTGACGCCCTAAATACTCTGCATTCCTCACGCTCTTTACCCCTGTTCCGTCTCTGTTCTATAGAATAGAGCGGACTCTTGCTTGGAACAATCGCATCAGCTAACTACGTTTTGTTCCTCAATATCACAGACATGATTTCGATAAGGGAAATAAACAGTGTCATCCAATGGGATACACATTCTATCCCGTAACATACGAAGTAATATTGCAAGCTGAAAGATTGCGAGGCAAAGGTATTTCATTATTATTATTATTGTTATTATTATTATTATTATTATCATTATTATTATTAATATTTTTATTATGCATCAGTGTGATTTTAGGCGTAATACATTAACTATTCATAAGATATTTTGCATTCGACAGATAATGGAGAAAAAAAGGGAGTATAAGATTACAGTGCATCTGTTATTCATAGATTTCAAAAAGGCTTATGACTCGGTTAAGAGAGAAGTTTTATATGATGTTCTTATTGAATTTGGTATTCCCTAGAAACTAGTTCGATTAATTAAAATGTGTCTCAGTGAAACGTACAGCAGAGTTCGTATAGGTCAGTTTCTGTCAGACGCGTTTCAAATTCACTGTGGGCTAAAGCAAGGAGATGCACTATCACCTTTACTTTTTAACTTTGCTCTAGAGTATGCCATTAGAAAAGTCCAGGATAACAGAGAGGGTTTGGAATTGAACGGTTACATCAGTTGCTTGTCTATGCGGATGACGTGAATATGTTAGGAGAAAATCCACAAACGATTAGGAAAAACATGGGAATTTTACTGGAAGCAAGTAAAGAGATAGGTAAATCCCGAAAAGACAAAGTATTTGATTATGTCTCGTGACCAGAATATTGTACGAAATGGAAATATAAATATTGGAGATTTATCCTTCGAAGAGGTGGAAAAATTCAAATACCTGGGAGCAACAGTAACAAATATAAATAATACTTGGGAGGAAATTAAACACAGAATAAATATGGGAAATGCGTGTTATTATTCGGTTGAGAAGCTTTTATCATCCAGTCTGCTGTCAAAAAATCTGAGGGTTAGAATTTATAAAACAGTTATATTACAGGTTGTTCTTTATGGTTGTGAAACTTGGACTCTCACTTTGAGACAGGAACATAGGTTAAGGTTGTTTGAGAATAAGGTGCTTAGGAAAATATTTCGGGCTAAAAGGGATGAAGTTATAGGAGAATGGAGAAAGTTAGACAACACAGAACTGCACGCATTGTATTCTTCACCAGATATAATTAGGAACATTAAATCCAGATGTTTGAGATGGGCAGGGCATGTAGCACGTATGGGCGAATCCAGAAATGCATATACAGTGTAAGTTGGGAGGCCGGAGGGAAAAAGACCTTTAGGGAGGCCGAGACGTAGAAGGGAAGATAATGTTAAAATGGATTTGAGGGAGTGGGATATGATGATGGAGAATGGATTAATGTTGCTCAGGATAGGGACCAATGGCGGGCTTATGTGTGGGCGGTAATGAACCTCCGGGTTCCCTAAAAGCCAGTAGGTAATTATTATTATTATTATTATTATTATTATTATTATTATTATTATTATTAGAGCCTGACTGTTTAGGTATTTATAGCAGTTAAATAAGCAGACAAAGAAGGCAATAAAAACGTAAAAATGCACATTATATATCTGAAAAGGCATTATAAATTTTAAAAGGACATAATACAGTGTGTCCCAAATTCATGTATACACATTTTGAAACGCTATTTCTCAGCAACGAGATGAGACAGAAATAAGATATTTGCGGTTTTATATTCCTTAAGACCGTACATGTTCAAAATTTCCCCCTTCCGTCACAATCCATGAATTATGTAATATAAAAGATGCACTAAAAATTATAAAAGTCACAAACAGTCCCATAATAGACACGGCAGAGCAATATTACATCGCTAAGAGTTTTAATAAAGGGAACCAACTTTTAAACGAGCAAATAGTTAATACCAAGAACCCATTATTTAATTTATATAAATTAATTTCAAAAAATCAGACTACATCATCTCAACTTATGACATCACATCCCCCCATCCCCACATTACTTCCGGTTCCGCCAGATGTTCATTAAGTTAAGAACCACTGTGAGCATCGAACGATTCTCATCCATAGCCTGGCCAACGTCGAGCACGCAACATGTCCAGCCATTGTACGTAAGTCACTAGTCCATTTCAATGCATTTAACCATCAGCATATTCATATACGTAACAACAAATTTTATGTTCGCAGTGTAAAGGCTTGACTGATAATCGGACGGTGACAACCATGAATATGTAATAATCCAACCACAGCAAACCAAAGGAAAACAATAACCAGGTATCAATGAAACTTATATTACACACCACATACGATCATGGTAAAGTGCTCCAATATGTGAAAGTGAACAAAAACAAGGAACCTTGGTGCAATAATAACGAATCAGCATAAAGATTTTTAATATTTTAATAGCTAAGTTAATATCTTAGTGTGAGGTTACAACATTTCAAGTAAATGAATAACTGCATTTGACCACATAACACGTCAAGATACCCCAGTGTTCCAAAAATTAATGGATAATTGCAACAAATTTTAAATGTTTTTAAATGTTAGTAATAATTGTGTGTTTTTAATTTTAATCATTAATTATCTACAAACAGATTGTTTTATATGTGACATGAGATCACCAAGCTACATATTATATGTTTCATTCACACAGTTCATGTGCACCTATTTGAACATGTAATTAGGCAAATGTGCATACATTTGAAAATGGCACATTAGTGCCGAAAACGTTTATGTTATAATTAATCATATAATACTTGCTATTTGGGAAAAGGAAATTGTACCAGAACAATGGAAGGAGTCCATAATTGTACCTATTTTTAAAAAGGGGGACAAAACCAACTGTGGTAACTTTCGAGGAATATCACTTTTGTTGACGTCGTACAAAATTTTGTCCAATATTCTTTTGAGAAGATTAACTCCGTACGTAGATGAAATTATTGGGGATCATCAGTGTGGTTTTCGGCGTAATAGATCGACTATTGATCAGATTTTTTGTATTCGACAGATAATGGAGAAAAAATGGGAGTATAAGGGTACAGTACATCCGTTATTCATAGATTTCAAAAGGGCTTATTACTCGGTTAAGAGGGAAGTATTATGTGATATTCTTATTGAATTTGGTATTCCCAAGAAACTAGTTCGATTAATTAAAATGTGTCTCAGTGAAACATACAGCGGAGTCCGTATAGGTCAGTTTCTATCTGATGCTTTTCCAATTCACTGCTGGCTAAAGCAGGGAGATGCACTATCACCTTTACTTTTTAACTTTGCTCTAGAATATGCCATTAGGAAAGTTCAGGATAACAGGCAGGGTTTGGAATTGAACGGGTTACATCAGCTTCTTGTCTATGCGGATGATGTGAATATGTTAGGAGAAAATACACAAACGATTAGGGAAAACACGGAAATTTTACTTGCAGCAAGTAGAGCGATCGGTTAGGAAGTAAATCCCGAAAAGACAAAGTATATGATTATGTCTCGTGACCAGAATATTGTACGAAATGGAAATATAAAAATTGGAGATTTATCCTTCCAAGAGGTGGAAAAATTCAAATATCTTGGAGCAACAGTAACAAATATAAATGACACTCGGGAGGAAATTAAACGCAGAATAAATATGGGAAATGCGTGTTATTATTCGGTTGAGAAGCTCTTATCATCCAGTCTGCTGTCGAAAAATCTGAAAGTTAGAATTTATAAAACAGTTATATTACCGGTTCTTCTGTATGGTTGTGAAACTTGGACTCTCACTCTGAGAGAGGAACATAGGTTATGGGTGTTTGAGAATAAGGTGCTTAGGAAAATATTTGGGGCTAAGCGGGATGAAGTTACAGGAGAATGGAGAAAGTTACACAACACAGAACTGCACGCATTGTATTCTTCACCTGACATAATTAGGAACATTAAATCCAGACGTTTGAGATGGGCAGGGCATGTAGCACGTATGGGCGAATCCAGAAATGCATATAGAGTGTTAGTTGGGAGACCGGAGGGAAAAAGACCTTTAGGGAGGCCGAGACGTAGATGGGAAGATAATATTAAAATGGATTTAAGGGAGGTGGGGTATGATGCTAGAGACTAGATTAATCTTGCACAGGATAGGAACCGCTGGCGGGCTTATGTGAGGGCGGCAATGAACCTTCGGGTTCCTTAAAAGCTATTTGTAAGTAAGTAAGTAATACTAGACAAGTATAGACGGTATATTTTAATCTTAACATTGTATTACAACTTGCTTATCGGATAAATCATACGACATGAAAATTAATATGGTCTCACCTTAATTCCATGGTTTAGAGGAAAATATTTAATTTGCGTTGACACTCTAGCTCCATATTACTTGCCGAATACCTCCAGACGCGCAGCATCTTCTGCTGAATTAGCCGTGAAAAGAAGTCAATAAGTATGCTCATCTTTTAGACAATTATATCTTTGTCCCCTTTGCTGTGGAGACCTTCTGTCCTTGGAGTCATGACGCTTAAGTTTTGGTATCTCAAATCGGCCAAATTTTGATCTCCAATACCGGTGATCGTCGTTGCACTACTTATTTACATCAACGTTTAAGTAGAACTATTCAACGCGGAAATGCAATGAGCGTTTTGGGTACCCTTCCCGAGTCCAGCCTTTTGGATGAACTCTTTCTCTTGTAAAATTTATTTAGTATAGATAGATATTTTAGAAGTAATTAATTTTTTCATTACAAAATAATATTTTATACAAAAAAATTACATTATATTATATTTTTTTTATTTTATTGGGTTATTTTACGACGCTTTACCAACATCTAGGTTATTTAGCGTCTGAATTATATGAAGGTGATAATGCCGGTGAATTGAGTCCGGGATCCAGCACCGAAAGTTACCCAGCATTTGCTCGTATTGGGTTGAGGGAAAACCCCGGGAAAAACCTCAACCAGGTAACTTGCCCCGACCGGAATTCGAACCCGGGCCACCTGGTTTCGCAGCCAGACGCGCTGACCGTTACTCCACAGGTGTGGACTATATTATATTATATTATATTATATTATATTATATTATAACATACATAATAGTTATTATTATATAAATAATTTTTACAATTATTTGGCACTTATTACTATTATTACTATAATAATGTCATCAAAATATGAAATAAATTTAGTTTCCAAATTTAGATATAATTACACAACTGAAACTCATTCCAATTAAATCCTTACTGTGCCTTCCATGGAAACAATGCTTGAAAAAATATAGTATAAAATTACTCTCTAATGTCAATAAGTATATTGAATAATTTCGAGGGAAAAATTGTTACGGAGCCGGGTATCGAACCCGGGACCTTTGGTTTAACGTACCAACGCTCTACCACTGAGCTACTCGGGAACTCTAACCGACACCGATCCAATTTTTCCCTCTATATCCACAGACCTCAAAGTGGGCTGACAACTGTCAAGCAACCAACTTCGGGTGCACACTAACTCCGTGTGACTTAAATTGTGGTTTTCTGTTAACGAACAGTGACGTGTATTATGCAAATCAAGATTTTCAGGTATAACTCCCTGTAAAGTTGATTTGAATAATTTCGAGGGAAAAATTGTTCCGGAGCCGGGTATCGAACCCGGGACCTTTGGTTTAACGTACCAACGCTCTACCACTGAGCTACTCGGGAATAAGTATATTTTTCGCGGTAACATTATTTTCTTGAATTTTACAGTGAGTATAATATTTGTTTTATTTGTACGTTTTCAGTTTTTTTGCCCTCCTGAAAAATCAGGTTTTTTTTAGTTAGGTCACTTTTCTATGTCATGTGCGGCATGGAAATTAATTAAAATATGTACTAAACTTTGAAATATGGAAAATGAGAGTAACATATTTGAACTCTACACATTGTGAAACGAAAGATAATGCAAAATATATTTGATATTAGCTTTATTAGTAAATATTTATGTACATACAAATCCTTTCCCTGCTTATGAAGTTTCAACCTCTTTTCGGACAATTGACTAAACAACAATGGACTTTGTAATTATTAAAAATATGCTATCTTCTTGCGTTAGGATCATAACAAAAGTGACAAGAATTGCACACAATCATTCTATGTGTATTCTTGTATGCCGTACTAAATGTTAACCATAACCGGAAAAAAAATAGCCGTACATTCTTCAAACCAAATTATGCACCGTACACATTCACATGGTTTAATTGGAATTCGTATATTTTCATATTAAATTGTTGGATTTAGAGAAAAGATTCTATGGTCCAATAAGAACGCACAATAAACACATGTTCTTCAATGCAATGCACCAACTTACTGTTTTTCATTTTTCTATTGGCCACTTGCTATTGCCGTCTGATGATAATTAATAACAACATTACTTACGGTAGCCTACATTAGGTATGCTACATTCTGAATATAGGGGAGTAGTGGGTACAGTGAGAAACAAAATATTAAGACATATGTATGCAAGTGATAATTCAAGTATTTTTTAAATCAAGTGCAATAGAAATAGACATTAAAACGTGGAGTATTATAATGCATAAACAAAAATGTTTAATAGATAAAGGACATAATATACAATACGTGTTTGCAAAAATAATGCAAATGTCTCACTGATCCCATTCAGAAGGGTACAGTGAGACACCACAGTGTCTATTAACGGACATTGAAATGATTTACATTTATTTCAAAAGAAAGGAATGCTTGTCTCTTTATCTTGCCATGTTCTGTAGGCTTATTTAGAATTATTTTGATGTCTGACTTCGAAACCATTGAAACATCTGGAACATTTGGAAAAGTGAATTTTCTATGACATTGCAAACTTTTGCGAAAAAATGAAATGAATTTTTGGTGGCAACAAAGCTTATAATTATAAAAATTTAATGTAATACTTTATTATTTTTTAACATTTTCTTAAATTTTGTGAATAAGTTTTTATTTGTGAAACCATTAAAACGTAATGTATCCATTATTTTAAGCTAAAGTTCCTGAATTGGTTACTAGTATGTAATATAATTACAGTTTGTTTTTACAAATCATTGGTACATGGGAACAGTGAGACGTCTCAGTGTACCCTTCAATGGCATGTCTCACTGTTCCCTTTACGCATAGTTCATTTAAAAATGACGGCATCACTTCAAAATTAAAACAAGAAAGACGAAACTTTGCCAAAGATAATCTCAAATACCATAGTATTCATATTTATATCTCATTTGTATATCCAATATAACCTTCATTAAACACAAGCCAAAATTTTACTTCGAGAGTGAAAAATTACGAACTATTTTTTCATCACTCACCTTTATAACTAGAATCAAATCGAGTATGAATATACTGTTACTTTACTCATGCAACATAAAACTCCACTGTTATCAACATCTCAACATCAAAATTTACCATCTAATGAAAAATGTCTCACTGTTCTCTCTGTCTTACTGTACCCACTTCTCCCCTACTCATGGGTGGAAAAAGTTGCGGGTTGTGGTTTCTATTTTGGGGTTCGGTTTTTATAAGAATGACTATATACTCTAGGCGTTTGCAGTAATCCAATAGCCGCTTTTATAAGTAAACTGTACATAAGTAGTTACATTTATGCACTTCAACCGCAGAGTTATTTTGTTTTATACATTTTACCCTAACGGGCTTTGCTCTAAGACAAAGAATACAAAAACATTCATTTAATAGCGTCGTTTTTGTTTAAGTTAAAGGACTTTATCTACCCTTGGGAGAAAAATTTGCATCTTTTATCCAAATTTTAATAACTTTTTTCCCCTGATTACTTCATACATAATTAAGGATTTTCACACAAAATAAACCCCTCAAATATTTTTCGGAGGGCAGGGGGGTGCAATGTTTTAAAGTGAACGCTAAATTTGTTTGTCTTAGTCCTTGACCCACAGCTTTTATGTAAGAGCAAAATTTATTTTACTGTCTTACTCCTAGAAAACACAGAATAAGCTGTGAAAACATTTTTTCCCTATTTTATTCCATTAAGGGAAAATGTCATTTTAGTTTGAAAATTTCATAAAAATAAAAATTAAACATTTTGCAGTTCTTTTCTTAGGCATTAGGAGACTGTTTGTAGTTTGGCATTTAGCTATGTTCATCAGCTTCATTTTGGTGCAAGAATGAAGAAAATACTTCAATTCAAAGTGCAATCTGTGTTAACATTGGTGTTGTAAAATGCTATAAAACTAAACTTGGAGAAAAATCATCTACATCCTGAGGTTACCACAATTGTAAACCAAACATGTAGCTTCCTGACTGTATGAAAAATAATAGTCAAACTCTACCGCGAAATTCGAATTGTTAAGACACGAAAAATACATAAAGTTGACAGATGTGGCGGATTGACACTTACAGAACTACACTTCCGGTTTAAAGAAAGGGTGCTTCCCGTCAATTTGACCTCAGCTAAGTAATTAACCAAACATCTTAGAGACAAAACTGTTATACGTGGTACAGTCATTAAGTTCTGACACTGACGCCTGAAGGGTAGGCACCCACAAGACTCTGGATGTCTCAGAAGATGCCGCGTGATACGGCGTACACTTAAACAGATCGACATCCTCCCTCAATATAATCGCCGTTGGCCGCTATGCACGTCTGCCAACGTTGGTGTAGCTGCTAGAAGCACCGCTGAAAGATGTTGGCAGGAAGATGCCGTACGGCTTCTCTTGTGGCAGTCATGACCTTTTCGGCCGCATAAAAATTACGCCCTCGTAGGATTGATTTCATGAGGGGAAAGAGAAAAGAAATCGCATGGTGCGAGATCAGGTGAGTACGGAGGGTGTGGCAAAACAGCGACCTGTTACCTTGCAAGTTCCTCTTGGACAAGGATGGAGCGATGTGCAGGGGCGTTGTCGTGTAGCAACAGCCAATTCTTCCTATGCCAAAGCTCAGGACGCTTACGACGAATTCAATTGCTTAAACGGCCAAGAATCTCTTTGCACCTTGTGGGATGAATTCTATGTGAACAATTCCATTTGAATAAAAAAAACTGTTAAAGCATCACCTTGCCTTTTGACCTGTCTTGCTGCGGATTTTTCTGTCGTGGAAATAATGGCGTTTTCCAGGTGGCGGATTGTCGCTTCAGTTGCGGATCGTAAAGGAAACACCATGTTTCGTCTCCAGATATGATCGGTTATAGCAGTTTCGCCTAATTTCTGACAGAACGTGACGTTTGCCCGTTGCTCAAACTGCAACATACTCGAGTTCCGACGCACGCATTCAAATCACCGTCGCAACAAAGACCGTAGTTCTGCTTACAGTGCATGCACTCAACTGTCTCTTGTTGGGTCGAGAGACTAACTGACAAGGTATCATACCATGGCGCCACCTATGCGCTATAATGCACCACAACGCCACTATGCGCTCAGTATTAGAACTTAATGACTGTACCACATATTATTGATAACTAGGAAGATCAAGCTTTCAGATTACACAAAAATAGGACAAAAAACATTTTGAAGGAAAATTATGAAATAAGGGTAGATAATACTTTAATGAAATGACGAAAGATGAACATTGAACAGAAAAGATACCTAGAAAAATTTCTTAACAATTAAACACTTTGTGTTCCGTAAAAATGAATTCTTAGCATCGCAACAGAAGTTTGATTATAGGCTATTTATCACTATCTGTGTCTCCCGAGAGATTTCGCAATTGTCAATTTTCCTCGTCAATGAATATCTGGACTTTTGCATTCTGTAATGTATAAAACGTAAGTTTGCTTTTATTTCGTTGTCCAGTAGATTCTATCAAATACGGATGCCTTCCATATTAACTTTAACGAGAGATGAAAGATAAATTAAGCTTTAATAGAATTGGTAAAATGATAATCAACTGAATTGCTACCAAACCCCTAAAACACATGAGAAAGAAGCGTATCATTTCATGGCTTTATTTTCGTGAGGAATAGAATAAATTTTGACACGACTTGAAGTGACGTGATTAACGCACATTTGCTTCTGAATATGAACGAGAAAGCTAGACAAAACAATAAGCTGTCATTGTCTGTACATCTTGTTAAAAGCTGCGATTGTTTCGCTTTGTTGGTCGTTCTAAAGTAGACAGAAAACAATGACAGATTATTCAGAAGGGGTGTAGCTTTGACTCTTCCATTTCCAGTGAAGGAATATCTATACGTATAGCGAAGCGAGTCAGTCCCATAGATATAGCATTTTAACGAACCCAAAAGTAGGATACTGTTAATCTGAATATGGTAGGACCAATATTCCAAACGTTATGAAATTTTTATATACTTCACTTGCAATGGAAAAATTCGAAACCACAACTCTTTAATGACTTTTGATGTTATGTTATGTTTTATTTAACGACGCTCGCAACTGCAGAGGTTATATCAGCATCGCCGGATGTGCCGGAATTTTGTCCCACAGGATTTCTTTTACATGCCAGTAAATCTACTGACATGAGCCTGTCGCATTTAAGCACACTTAAATGCCATCGACCTGGCCCGGGATCGAACCCGCAACCTTGGGCATAGAAGGCCAGCGCTATACCAACTTGCCATCCAGGTCGACTTGATGACTTTTGAGGAAAATTAAAATTAATTATATTAGGCAAGACTCTTCCAGCCCGTACAATAGCACCGTCGTATGAAGTAAATTATTTATTGAGGTAAGCGTTCAATACATCGTGTCACCAGCGAATAGGGATTACAAAGAATGGACACTGAGCGAATTTTCCTGTGTTTTTTTTCTCTCTGCGCACCGGCGTTTAGTTCCACTTTCAAGCGCTAGAGGTTAGTATAATCGAGCACACGCCAAGATAATCATTGAGAATAGAGTCGAGACACAGGATTCAAACATCGCCTACCATATTGCATAATCCAGTAACGCTTTGCTTCAAATAAATTCAAGTTAACAGCTTTTCCTTATTTCTCAGTGACAAACTAGTTGTAATAATATTTTTTATGTTTTATATATAATAAATCTATACTAATAATAAATCTGTAGCCGAAATTTTTCTGGTAATTTTCGATTTTTCAAAAATAATTGATCCTAACATATATAATTAACCACCCTGAAACCGAAAATAGCATTTTTGAAATTTTTGTTTGTATGTCTGTCTGTATGTTTGTTACCTTTTCACGCGATAATGGCTGAACCGATTTATATGAAAATTGGAATATAAATTAAGTTCGTTGTAACTTAGATTTTAGGCTATACGGCATTCAAAATACATTATTTAAAAAGGGGGTTATAAGGGGGCCTGAATTAAATAAATCGAAATATCTCGCTTATTATTAATTTTTGTGAAAAATGTTGCATAACAAAAGTTTCTTTAAAAATGATTTCCGATAAGATTTATTCTTTACGAAATTTTGAGAGGACTGATATTTAATGAGATAAATAAGTTTTAAAATTAAAATAACGCCATCTAAGACGGTGCAATGAAATAACAAATGACTTCGTCTATAACGGGCCTTGGACAACAACAATCGAAAAAGGGGCCTTGGACAGCAACAATCGAAAGCTATTAAACTTAGCCTACAGACAATGTTTATGTGTTTGTATGAAATAATATCGGAAGCTAAATTAACCGATTTGTATAATTAATTATTATTTCATCATTGGAAAGTGTAGTTTCTCTAGATGGACATAATGCTATAATGTTGTTACAGTAACTTCTGAGTGCTCTCTGGACCAAAATGATCGCATTTTAATTATTTAAATACAAAATAAATTAAGTAACATATTAAAGGATTTATCCTTCTATCAAAAACAAATGTTTCCTGGATCAAACGTCCTATTTTAATTAGGTAATTACTTTATATTTATTTCCAACAGGTGCAGCGGAGCGCAAGGGTACGGCTAGTTATATTATAAAATGATATAATACATTATAGATTTATGTATTATTTTCGTTTAATATTTGTATACAATATAATATAGGTATATGGTTTTACTACTCATAGGAGGTTTGTTTTTTCCATTTTCAGCGCTACCAAATCATTATATATTTTAATTGTTGATAGGGGTCAACGTCTCAACTCTCATTATAAAGGAACTCTAGAGTCTAGACACTACAGATAATGACGGATTTATTATTTCACCGGTCCAATTTATTTTATTTGAGTACATAATGTACCTAGACGTATTAATTGTATGTGTTATATTTCCGCTGTGTCGACTGCTAGCTGGTGTGATGTCAGTGCCAACTTCTGGGAGAAAGCAGAATCTCACGCTCAAACTGGTTTGAAGGTCAGTGAAATGAGTCCTGCTACATCAAAGGTACCGACGCGAAGTGTACATACTGTATAATATTTATACGCTGGTGTCGCACTCATCGAATGAATAGCAAGGATCGGAAAATGACAATCTTTCCTGTTATTGTTATGTAACCGCGTTCACTACATCGTGTCTCACGCATCGGCCCTCGGTAAATCCGTCCACGTTTCTCGGATGAGCAAATTTCCGATGCGTGCAATCATGGTCTTCTTTAATAAATCAATTTTAATTGCTCAACTGTTACTATTATGTTGTGCCATGTTCAGTTTCATGCCCAAATAGTAGACTGAAAACTTATTTCGCTTGTAGAAAACTGCGAAGAATTACATAATTTGAGACATTCCCATTACAATAATTAAGACGTTTCTTTATATATATACTGGGACATCATTTTATTTTTTATTCAATTTTTATTATACCTGAGTTTTTGAATGCACTTCACTCCCACACCTTCTACTAATGAAGTTCAACCGTCATCCATACAGATCCAAGACCGCATATACAGTCATAGTAGCCTTACGGCCATAATAAACAGTACGTTCCAAAAATATTTTGGCGTTTTCTGTGACGAAAGAGCTTTCAATATTGAATCATTTTCGCACAGGTACTGTCGTCCGTTTGCCTATGTCGCATCCCGGTTTCCTCCAGCAGCCTCTCGGTAAAGGCTAGTGGCTGGGCTGTCTTAGCTCTTTTCTGAGAACATTAATTTCTGTTAGGAATTGGACGTCTGCGTAATATTATACAACTGTTTAAAATAACTTAAATAAAAGGGCCTCGTTAAATAATTAAATGTCACGTGATTTCCCCCGTTTCTACGACCCAGCGACATAACCACTTGGACGGACAGTAGATAGCATGTCTGAGTAATTTTATTTTTCGGATCGGGCAGAAGTGAAGATTGATTTTACAGTACGTAAGGTACTCTTTTATAGAGTAGATAGGCCTACAGAATTATTTCAACATGAGTTACTAGTACGAAGGACGAAACTGGTAATTAGAATTAGGTACAATAGTCTATAGTGCGATAATATGCACATTTGAACTGAAGCCTGTATCGATATGAACGGCCATAATTTTCAAAAATGTGTTTAAATATCCATATTATGATTATTTTTCAATTTAACTTAATTCTCTATATTGTACGTTAATGTGCTGTAGACAGTAGAATATACACTACAAAATGAATACGTCCGCATGGACAGCTCAATTCGTGAGTAAAAACACTCATGTTCATACTGAACTGTATTTTGATTAAACAAAAACCTAATGAAAATGATCAAACTCAAAAGCGTGATATTTCCTAGTTTACGTAAATGGATGAACTACTTTTGTTCCCTCCTATACCTAGTAAAGTGATTTGTTTGTATATTACGCCAGTATCATCGAACTCCAGTCGTGGAAGGGGGTAGCAAACGGCGTTTCCTGTTCTCCTGTTGATCCAAAGGTATAACCAGGTTAATATTAGGAATATTAGTAAAAATAAAATGATGTCCCTGTATATACACACACACATATACACAGGGAGAGCATTTTATTTTTACTAACATTTCTAATATTAACCTGGCTATGCCTTTTGATTAACGGTTGGGAACCGGAAACACCGTTTGCTACCCCTTTCCACGACTGGAGTTCGATGATACTGGCGTAAAATACGAACAAACTACTTTACTAGGTATAGGGGGGAAGAAAAGTAGTTCATCCATTTACGGAAATTCTGCTCTCGAAGGGGTACAGCCGCGCAACTCAATCTGCACTGCGGTCGACGCAAGCGGCTGACGCAGCATAGGAATCACTTCCCTAACATTCCATTGTAGCAGTGTAGTGCGCCACACGCAATCCGTCAGCCGCGTGCGTCAGCCGCATCATAGGAATTGCACCTTTACGCAGTAGTGCCTACCTTTCTTGTGTTTATGTTCAGTTTATATTTAATGTAGTGTATATTTGTTTAAAGATAAAAAAAAGCATTTGTACCTAAAGCATTACTCTATCCATATCGTCTGCAACCTGCTCAAGAATTGCAAGGAGAGGTTGATTTTGAACGTCAGAGGATATTCTGCGAATGGTTACTTCATGAAAATGCAGCTGATCGACATATCTTAAGCAAAATACTGGTACTGGATGAAGCAATATTCACCAGAAAAGGTATCTTCAATCGCCACAACCAGCATGTCTGGGCATACCAGAATCCAAATGTTATTGAGGAAGTACATTCGTAACATCAGTTCTCCATCAATATCTGGATGGGTGTAATTGGGGATATTCTGCTTTGTGTCGTGTTGGCGTGCCTGGGGAAAACCCAGGAAGGAAAAATAAAGAGGATCGTATGGTTCAAGGTTTTTGGTTGCCTCTAACAATAGTACTTATAACACAAGCCATCATAAACATAACAATTCAATAAACCACAAACAAGTAGAGAGAAAGAAGCTACACATATTATACAAATTAAGAACTGTGAAAACATAGGAATACCCCCGAGCAGGAAGTGGGGATAATAAAAGAATTCTAAATACTAAAGTCTGATAACGGCGTAAATTGCCGAGAGAGAGGAGTAATAACTAACATGGAATGAGAAGTGAAAATATGGTGCTATATACTACGAGTTATCAACCCCCACCCCCCCACGTAAAGTACAGTTTTCCATGGCACACGGGCTCTGAGAAATCCCATAAAGTTCAACACTCCAATCTTTAGCTGATTGCCGGTGTAGATCCGTGTAGAATATCTCGTCACCGACTCAGAAACTATCACCATTAACATCACGATAGACTCGAAGAAACTAAGAAACTTCACTGTCATCCAGAGAATGTCGACGATCGCACGCTGTGTAGAATATGATAATTAACACAGCTGGCCAATGCTCTGTTAGAGATGAAACAGACCGCCACCGGGTCTATGTAACTGCAATATGAAAACGATGTTCTATCGGTGATGCGTCCCACGCATAACCAGAGTCGTTCCAATTCAACCAGGCCGGTCGACTCAAACCCGGCGTTGGCGAAGTACAAACAACCGACGAATACTCCCGTGGAGGTTGAAGACTAGACGTCCTCTCTCTAACTCGCTTCGAACCCGAGTTCCGTCTCTCGAGGCCGCTCCTAGCTCCTCCAGTAGACAGCCGTCCCACTCCCTTGTTCCTCCAATCAGAGGAGGCGAAAATGGGGGGTGCGTTCAGAACAAAAAAGGAACAATGTAGCCAACACTATCACATAAAAATCCCCCGCAGCATAAACTACACCACATTTGACAATGTGAACTTCCTACACCATTAACAGGTGCTGCGTATTTACGCATTCTGCAGACTGAACTAACCCAACAATTGGACGTCGTATCACTGACAACATGATTTAACATGTGGATACTTCAAAATGAGCACCTGCGCATTACGTTCGTGCTGTGAGACTTAATTCGAATGAAATGTTTCCAGGCAGGTGGATTGGACGCAGCGGGCCAATTGCATGGGCAGCGTGATCACCCGATCTCACTGTCTGCAACTTTTGGTTATTGGGCCACATGAAAGGACTAGTTTACTCCCAACGATACTCTAAGAGACAGCATCTGTTGAATGCAATCATGACTGAAGGAAATACAACCCGGGACACACCTAATATTTTTCAGCTGACAAGACATTAGTGGTAAAGAAGGTCTGAATTGTGTTGTGAAGTTAACGGTGACATTTCGAACATCCTCTATGAACCTGCAATGTGAATAAACATCCCTCTAAGAAAGTACCTGTTGTTTGTATTTGTAACTGTTCCTATAACAGCGCGTCTGGTTGCGAAATCAGGTGGCCCGGGTTCGAATCCCGGTCGGGGCAAGTTACCTGGTTGAGGTTTTTTCCGGGGTTTTCCCTCAACCCAATACGAGCAAATGCTGGGTAACTTTCGGTGTTGGACCCCGGACTCATTTCACCGGCATTATCACCTTCATATCATTCAGACGCTAAATAACCTAGATGTTGACAAAACGTCGTAAAATAACCCAATGAAATAAATAAATAAATGTTCCCATAATGAAGCTGTCACGACCAAAAGTATATGATAAAATGTTTTTGTTTTAGTGTATAGAATGTTCTGCAATTCTTTGTAGAACATAATTACGACTCATCCTATATATGAAAGTATCTTACAAATTTATTTTCTATATACATTAGATATTCCTCTTTGGTTTTTCCCTACTTTACGGATTAGAATTCCTGGTTTCTTGCGGTTTCAAGAGATGTCTGAGAAATTGTCATCTCACTATCAGGAACTGGATCGACCTCCAGTTCTGTACCTCATTGTTTTGTCATGTTATTTTTCTGGGAGTGTGTAGCTTGAAGTTACTCTTAATACTGTCCCAGACAGATGGATTGGACCTATTGCATGGCCGGCGCGATCACCCGATCTCACTGTCTGCGACGTTTAGTTATTGGGCTACATGAAATGACAAGTTTACTCCCAACGATACGCTACGAGACAGCATCTGTTAAATGCAATCATGGCTGTAGGAAATACAATCCTGGACACAGCTAATATCTTCCAGCTAATGAGACATTCATGGTGAAGCAGGGCGAAATTGAGTTGTGGTGTTAATAGTGGATATTTCGAACATTTGCTATGAACCTGCAATGATAATAAACATTTCTCTAAGAAATTATCTGTTGTTTGTACATTTATAACTGTTCCTATAACAAAGCTGTCACGACCAAAAGTATATGACAAAATATTTTTGTTTTGGTGTATAGAATGCTCTGCAATTTTTTGTAGTACATAATTGCGACTCACCCTGTATATGATAGGATTTTACAAATTTATTTTCGATATACATTTTAACTATTGCTCTTTGTTTTTCACCTGTTTTACAGATTAGACTTCCAGGTTCCTTCGGGTTTCAAGAGATGTCTGAGAAATTGTCATCTCACTACCAGAAACTGGATCGGCTTCCAGTTCTATACCTCTTTGGATTGTCATGTTTTCTTCTGGGAATGTGTTGCTTTAGGAACTCTTAATGCAGTATGCGTCAAACAAAGTAGTACTAAAAATGGATACTCCGCTTTTATGTATCTAAACCATAAACTGCACTGAAATAAAACGCTGTAATAAACTGGAACAAAAGCATAACTTTGTAATAATAATGTTACGATATAAGGTTGGGAAGTGCTTTTCAGAAAACCGAGGAAATGTTTGAGAAAAGAGCAGACCGAGTTTCTCAGTTTCCGAGATTTTATAATGCACTTCACAAATGTTTATTGTACAACATTTTATGCACGATCATATTTTTAAAATTACAAATACAATACATTTTGCATTCAAAATTTAGAGCATGGTAATTAAGTAACAATAATTGCACCATAATGTGTCTATTTCAGTATAGTTTTATTTCATGAAGAATGTTTTTCCTAGCAACAAGTCTCTGTGTAAGAACACTAACTTGCAAGGCCTAAGAACTATAGCTGAAATACAACAAAACCACGATCGTACGAAAAACAAAATTACATATTCATTGACAACTTATACAGGATGTTTTTAAATTAGACCGACAAACTTTTGGATCTGATAGATAACCTTCTTTCAAACACATTTTTTTAAGAAAGCCATGGACTCGAACGCTTGTTTCAGTGCAAGAGGGATTTAATGCTACCATCCAGTTTGTTTACCCCGTAAGTGCATTATCATACTTCTACAGCGTTTGTTTATTCCCTGAGCTCGGTATCAAGCATTAATCCAATTTGATTACTACCTGCGGTTTATAAACTCCTGTTGACTCTGAAGAAGAACTTGCAACACGCATTGTCTGGGGAGTAGCTGAAATCAGAGAAATTGCTGGCGTCTTTGCACGCCTATGTAATGCTTGTCTGGAAGTCAATGGACGTTTGTTCTAGCATTTGAAGTGATGAGACATTAAAGCAATAAATTCATCCTTCTAATTTAACACTGAAGTGTTTTTTTATTTAAATTCGCTTTATTTTGTTTGTGTTTTTTCTGTATGTTTGGGTCAATAAATTATGCTTGTAACATTAATGATTTGTTTATTCATTTTTCAAGTAACTAATTACTTCACTCCCTTCCTGTACGATCGAACTATGTAATGACATAATCCCTTTTTTGCTCTGAAAGGAAGTGTCGCCGCCCATGGGTTCCTGAACAATATCTGTTTGAAAATCAGGTTATCTAACCGATTCCAAAGTTTGCCGGTCTAATTTAGAAACTTACTTACTTACAAATGGTTTTACGGAACTCGAAGGTTCATTGCCGCCCTCACATAAGCCCGCCAGCGGTCCCTATCCTGTGCAAGATTAATCCAGTCTCTATCATCATACACTACCTCCCTCAAATCCATTTTAATATTATCCTCCCATCTACGTCTCGGCCTCCCTAAAGGTCTTTTTCCCTCCGGTCTCCCAACTAACACTCTATATGCATTTCTGGATTCGCCCATACGTGCTACATGCCCTGCCCATCTCAAACGTCTGAATTTAATGTTCCTAATTATGTCAGGTGAAGAATACAATGCGTGCATTTCTGTGTTGTGTAACTTTCTCCATTCTCCTGTAACTTCATCCCGCTTAGCCCCAAATATTTTCGTAAGCACCTTATTCTCAAACACCCTTAACCTATGTTCCTCTCTCAGAGTGAGAGTCCAAGTTTCACAACCATACATAACAACCGGTAATATAACTGTTTTATAAATTCTAACTTTCAGATTTTTGGACAGCAGACTGAATGATAAGAGCTTCTCAACCGAATAATAACACGCATTTCCCAAATTTATTCTGCGTTTAATTTCCTCCCGAGTATCATTTATATTTGTTACTGTTGCTCCAAGATATTTGAATTTTTCCACCTCTTCGAAGGATAAATCTCCAATTTTTATATTTCCATTTCGTACACTATTCTGGTCACGAGACATAATCATATACTTTGTCTTTTCGGGATTTACTTCCAAACCGATCGCTTTGCTTACTTCAAGTAAAATTTCCGTGTTTTCTCTAATCGTTTGTGTATTTTCTCCTAACATATTCACGTCATCCGCATAGACAAGAAGCTGATGTAACCCGTTCAATTCCAAACCCTGCCTGTTATCCTGAACTTTCCTAATGGCATATTCTAGAGCGAAGTTAAAAAGTAAAGGTGATAGTGCATCTGCCTGCTTTAGCCCGCAGTGAATTGGAAAAGTATCGGATAGAAACTGACCTTTACGGATTCAGCTTGTTACGAATCCCCTAATTTAGAAACATCCTGTATAAAACAAATATTCTTCACACGACTTTCATTACGTTCAAGTAGATTCTCAAACTTGTTTGGAAATATAATTTGCTAACAGTTAAAGGAAGTAACTGTTTTTTTCGTAATTCCTCAATCGTTGTTGTGGATTCTCCATGAATACGGATCATTTAACGTATACCATACTTATGCATCGGAGTAAGGCCAGATGATTGTGATGGATAAGGAAATATGTTTCACGGAAAAGTAAGCTTTCCGGAAAGTGATCTTGAAGCAAAGTGAGTGTGGTTATTGCCTTATGGCTAGTGAGTACCTTCTATAATTAAATATTTTATGAAGCCATCTGAAACGTGTTTCAAACTTGGGTCATTTGCACGAAAATAATACTAAACAATATAGCCATTTTCTTGTATTATGAGAATCATTTGCAGTGTTACGCCAAGTACTGAATATACACTATATTTAAATGTTGTGTCAAAAAATAAATATATGGTTGCGAGCCAAACATCCGTAGCAGGCGACATATAATTCCAATAGGCCTACAGTTTGTTTTGGCGCATACTATAGACGTTGATATTAGCTCTTCTTCATTTTCTACTTATTCCGCAAGACCAGAATATTTGGTCTTTCCTTGTATCAGTATTTCCTTTTGATTTAACAAAATATTATCTACAGCAACGGATCTTCAAAGTCATATCTAGGATGGGTAAAGTTTTATTTTGTCACTTTTATTCCTACTACAGTTTCACAACGGTATATTAATATATGCAGTACCATTAGATCATAAAGTTTCGTAATCACCGTAGTTCATATTCTGAATTTCTTCTTAATATACAAAACCTGATTCTCTAGTTATTTAATTTGTTATTTTAGCCTCATTTACAGAGTGAATTGAGCTTTCAGAATTAAGTAGGTCGGTTAGCGCGTCTGGCTTCGAAACCAGGTGGTCTAGGTTCGATTTCCGGTCGGGGGAAGTTACCTGGTTGAGATTTTTTCCGGGGTTTCCCTCAACCCAATATGAGCAAATGCTGGGCAACGTTCGGTGCTGGACTCCGGACTCATTTCACCGGCACAATCGCCTTCATCTCATTCAGACGCTAAATAACCTAAGATGTTGATAAAGCGTCGTAAAATAACTTACAAAAAAGTTTAAGTAGGCCTGATGTAATTTTGGATAACTTGTCAAAATTGATTTTTCGTAACTATTAAGCTTTTACTACGTCATACTACTTTTGATCAATAAAAGGATACGAAACGACGTGTTTCAACCAATCCTGGCTGCTTATCTCACAATTTTTATCATTTAGCGTTTGTTTGTTTTTATCACCTCCTAGAATTTGTTTTTTTGTTTGCCAAATATTGCATTTTCAATAACTGTTTATTCAGAATGCTTAATTAAAACTTTCTACAATTTATCTTTTTTAGTGGGCCTGGGTAGCGTAGTCAGTATAGCGCTGGCCTTCTGTGCTCGAGGTTGCGGGTTTGATCCCGACCCAGGTCAATGGCATTTAAGTGTGCTTAAATGCGACGGGCTCATGTCAGTAGATTTATTGGCATATAAAAGAACTCCTGCGGGACAAAATTCTGGCACACCCGCGACGCTGATATAAGCTCGGCAGTTGCGAGCGTCGTTAAATAAACCATAATTTATATTCCTATATCTTTTTTATATTATTTAGGTTATGTTATAGCTTCTTCTGTATGAGATTATGGATAGTCACGTATCAGAGATTGGTTAATATAATTTGATAATCCAAGTACAAAGCAACTGTTTTAATGAAAATGGAACTGAATCTGCAAAGCCTTCTTGACTAGTAATAGTCCATAAAGTTCAATAAGATTGTATAGTAGGCACAATTGATAACAAGAGAATAGCTCATCATAACACACTACTGTCGTCTAGCGGAATATTTGTAATGATGAGGTAGTACACTAGAAGCCGTTCCACTGTGGTTGAAGCATGACCTTGGATGCGCTGTAGACGAAAATGCGTTTACTTCGTAAGATTTCCACGTGCTACCCCCCACGTAACCTGCGCGAGATGACAATGCCATGCTTTAACTGCGGTGGAACCGCTTCTAATACATTTTCAAGAAAGTTTAGTATTCTAGTAAGTCAAATAATATTTTATTGTGCTCATTCATTATTCATAATGTTCTGCCTAAGGGCAGGTCTTTCACTGCAAACTCAGCATTCTCCAATCTTTCCTATTTTCTGCCTTCCTCTTTGTCTCCTCATATGATCCATATATCTTAATGTCGCCTCACTGATATCTTCTTTTGTCATGAACACCTCTCCCGGTCAACATTTCTTCCAGTGCATCCTTCAGTAGGCAGTTTCTTCTCAACCAGTGACCCACCCAATTTATTTTCCTCTTTCTCATCAGTTTCAGCATCATTCTTTCTTCATCCACTCATTCAAAAACATCTTCTTTTCTTATTCTGTATATCCACTTCACACGCTCTATCCTTCTTCATATCCACATTTCAAAAAACCCTAATAGAACTGACAGTTAACCCTTGCTGTGAGTGCCTAATTATTCAAATCCATTCTCCTTACCTCCACGTTGGAGCCCTCTGTGATCTTTTAAGATGCGAAAGAAAGAGTGATGTGCGGAAAGCAACGGGAAAATACCGTATTTACTTATCCCAAGAAAACCTGCAAACATTGCATGATGAGTATTTATTGTATTAGAGTACTTTATTTCTTATAATTTTTATATAGGAGTACTTCCTGCTAATCTTGTAATAGTCAAATAAATTCCACTAGACTTTTCTCAAGATAAATGAAAATCTATAGTGAAATTACTATAGATAAATATTGTAAATAATATTATTAGTTTAATTAATATATTTCGTATATAGTGAGATTTAAAAACTTGATAATGAATCTGTTAATGTAGTAACATGCTTATTAAACGTTAGGTAATATAATGTCACGTAATTTGTCGAGTTACTGCATTTTATGGCAGATTTTATTACTAATTTTTATTTATTTATTTACTTATTTATTTATTTTACTTGTTTATTTATTTATTTATTTATTTATTTATTTATTTATTTATTTGTGTATTGATCTATTTATCTGTTTGTTTTTGTTTCTTTGTTTTTGTTTATTTATTTAATTATTTATTTATTTATTTATTTATTTATTTATGTAACAAGACAAAGCCCCTTTTAGAATAGACAGGACAAATATTTGCTTAGAACATAAAATTGGAGATAACATGAAAAAAGAGATAAAACAGATACAAATACAGGATACATTTGTAAATACAAATGAAAAATTAAAAAGCAGACAAATACATACTACGTAAATAAAATATACACAGATATAAATATAAATGAATAATACAAAAAAATAAATGAAAAATAGATTAATATAGATACCATAACCAAAAGATGTAAAATGTAGCTATAGTTGGCAACTTACAGAGTAACAAATAGCAATATTATTAAAATGAATTACCTTCAGTATATTAGTAAGATAATGTTTATATTTTTCATGCAAGAAATGCTTAAATCTAGATCCTATGTTTTACATATTTCATTGAATTTTGAACACATTTTTAACACTGGTGAATTTTTATGTCCTGAAGTGTTTGGTTTCTTATAATATAAGAATTGACTATTTCCTAAATGTGATGTTCTAGCGTTAAGCTGGATTTGTGATAATATTTCGATATTATCCAGTAGACCGTTGAATATTTTATACCATAGAAATTGTTCAGAAAGTAATTTACGACTTGCAAGAGACATTAAATTAAATTCAGCAAGTAGATTGTTGTACGTGATTTTGTTGTGGAATGCCGAATAATGACATTTGTAAAAATAAAGATACCTTGAGAATCGTTTTTGAATTTTTTTCAATTTGATTACTGTGATTTACAATTGGATGATCAAATTATTGAGGCATATTCCATTTTAGCGCGAATATGACAATTAAAAAGAAGTATTGATATAATTCAAATAGTTTTCGTACAGTGAGATTTATAATTTTGATAGTGAATCTGTTAATTTTAATTCGAGATTTATCTTTAAATTTCATATGCCACAGAGATAAATCGTTAAAACAGAAACATTCATTTATATTCTCACGCGCTCTTATCTCTGCTTTCCAGGTGCTGACAAATGTCGACTGACGTGAAGAGAATGTGATTTGCCCCACCTCCACGTTACCGAAGCCCTTTTCATCCGATTTGAAGCTACTGATGAATCGTGACGTTACCGAGGTGTCTTTGTACGTGTAATGTCGTCGTTTGGAGACGTAACAACGGCGGATGATTCTGCAGCATGGCGCCATGGGGAAGTGATCAGTCACCTACATTACGAGAAAACAGAGAAACGCACGATTTGCATGCCAGAGAAGTGCAAGTGAGAAAATTCAGTGATTCTGGAGGTTACGGACCTAAACTTCATTTACAAGTTATTCAAATCGTAATTTGCTATGGTGTATTCTTTAAGAACTCATTTCCTAATGAAACTAGTGGATTTATTTTAAGATTCTCCAACAGTCTTTCTCCAGTGAAATCGGTAGTAAAGCGTTTAGATTTTAGTGACAGAAAAGTAGAATCAGTGAGAAAGAAAAGCGATTATAAAAGACAATCTGTGTGTATTCTAAATTCTTTGTTTCTATATGTCTTAGCTAAAATCACTTTCATAATTACAAAGCATAGTGGAAGTTCTGTTGGCTTTGACATAACCTTGTTTACCACAGACACGAAGAAGTGTGCAAGAACAATACGTACAATAATAAACACAATTCTTAAATGTTCTTTGTGGATGTTGTATCAACATTCGACTCTCATTAATAAGTTTCAGTTATATTTCTTAGAGTTTGTTGAAGATTTTACAGTTACATTAAAAAAATATCCTCTTCACATTTCTCATTCAAAACATAGAAGTTCTGTCACTGCCATTCAAACAATCCTGAAAAACAAAGTCAACATTCTAGTGAAGTTACAAGTTTGGAAAGTGAACGTGTGTAGACTTTGTTTCATCAATTTTTATTCTCCTGGTCTCAATATCATTGTTGACAGTGGCTCCAGAAAGCGGTGGATAAACCAAGGACAAACTAAGGACCTTGGTGCCGTCTTTAAACATACCTCTAAGGTCCATAAAAGTGATGTTTGTTGTGGACATTATATGTACAGCATCGATAAAGACAGAATTGTTGAGAGCTCCTACACGGCGGCGCAGGGATACTTTGTGTCAGATTACAGTTCCTGCTCGGTATTATGGAAAGAAAAAGGTCAACACGAAGATACGGTCGTTACCGCAAGAAAACATGGGGTCAGAAGTGTAAAGACTTTTTTCGCGAGTTTATTGCCTTTATGTTTAGTAATGTTGGAATCATTGGCCTCGTCGTTGGATACACGATCGCCGGTGCCTTTATTTTCGGTGCCATCGAGGGAAACGAAGCCCCTCTTGCTAACGCTGTGGTCCTGGAGTTGCGCAACAAGACGGCTCTCAAACTATGGGACTTGTCGTGTTGCGGCCTCAACGTCTTCAGTGAGGTAAGAACAACTGGACATTCCAGTATTCATCATATATTTTTATTCTTAATTTTTATAACCATACTGTTTCCTCTTCTTTGTTTTCATACTAACATGTAAGCCCACTTTTCCTCCGAGATCATCCCTTCTCCCCTGAAATATATTTAACCGTTTCTATATTTCTTCTGCTATTCCTTGCTTAAGAAGACACGTGTGAGATCTTGCCATTTCTGGTAAAAAATTGAATTATTTGTTTTTATATTTTAAAAAATTGTTTATGGTCTAAAGATGCCCTCTGCCAATTTTCATGGCTATACGATTAGTCTATCAGCTTTTTAGGGCCACATTTTTTTAAATTCTGCGCGTTCTGACTAGTATTTTGAATTCTCTGTCTACGCCCTTCACTCTGAATTATGCGACCATTTTGGAAAGTACGCTGTTTATCACACATTATTTAAAAAATTAGATCCGATTGAGCCAGTGTAACATCTCGACTTTTCGAAATAGTTCTTAATAGAATCCAACAGATGTCACTTCAAAGATTGCTTCCCTTTGAAAGGTATTTAGGTGCAAAGGAGAGCACAACTCTTGTCTAAAGGAAAATTCCACTTGTTGTTAGTAGCCATAACAATGTTTGGTTTTTGTTTGTGATACAAGAAATATTTGCAAGTTTGTAAAAGTTTTATTGTTAGAGCTATAATAGTGTCTACACTCTATAGTGATTTGTAAATAATAGTTATCTAATATAGTGTTTTCATAAGGTTACATAGATTTTTCAGTCTTTATTCACTTGTGTAGGTTAGGTATGCATAGCGTCGTAGTGTCTATAAGGATAAGTTCTGCATATAATAAGCTAGATCTATATATTTCAAAATTCCTAGAAAATAAAAAAGACAGAGATCTGAATTATTATTATTACTATCCCAAACTTTGAAGTCAATTTTCTCCACTTTCATTTTCCGGAAATTTGTATTGTTAAAATGCAACCCTTTTGTACAAATTATGTACCACATGCATGATTTTTTGTAGAGGATTTTGAATGTGTTCTTTACAAAACTTACTATCAGGATTATACGTAACACTCGTATTTTTCAATATCAATTTTTCTTCATGTTCGAGTTGAACTTTTTTTTTTTTTTTTTCTGTTTTTACACTTTAGTGTATAAAATATTTTTATTATTTTTTAGTAAAATAAAAAGAAAATATATAGAGTAAGTTTTGTTTCTCAGAGTCTGACAAGTATGTACATTAAATTTCAGGCCAAAATATTTGAATTTGTGGAAGAAGTAGGAATTTTTGGATACTTAAATTTACACAATTTAAAATTACAAAATTGTTAATAATTCATACATTTCTACACCAAATGAGATGAATTTTGTACGAAAACTATTTATATGCAACAGCACAACTGTACAACATTTCAGAGATCTACCTACAATAGTTTAGAAAATTGAAATTTCATATCAGTCTACCCTTGAAATTGGCATGACGTAAATCCCTGTAATCTGCAGGTTTTATGAAATGAATTATAATTAGTGGTGTGAGAAATTCCACTATATTTCCCGGATTATTCTTTATATTTTTCCGAAAAAATGTTCCACCTGACCAAGTTTTTAGTTTGTTCGCTCCCTTGCTTGCACCCTCAGATGTGATGGTTACTCACTATTCTCATTAACCACCAAATTATCTAACGTGAGTCGGAAGTCGCCTAAGCTCTTAAGGCTGTTCCTATACTGACTCCTAAACAGAGCCATTGTTACGTCTGCTTTTCCATAATATTCATACTAAATAAGAAACAAGAGTTGACGAATATCATATTCCGAGAACTTGATTCTCCAATCTAAATTGTGACAACAATATTAACTTCACATTGGAATGATGCATGCTTATCATTTTGAAATAATTTGTTGCTATTGACTGAAGGGAAACATTGATAAGTTATTTTCTGTAGTTCATGATTCCTCTACTTTCTTATGTCTATAGACTTACCACTTAATTTTTACATAGGGCTATCAGTTACCCATTCCCATAGCAAGTGCGAAATTCTAAAAGTGTTCTATGTAGGGTTGCCACCTTTTTTGAAGAAAGTACGCGAGACTAAGGAATCGACAAAATTTCACGTATAAAATTGATAAATTATTCAGTTCAGTTGCTAAAAAATAATTGTATTCTACTCTTCGGCAACTAGGCTTAAATTAAGAGTATTTTGAGACAGATTTTGTCTCGTGTAATAGTTAAATTAGACTAAAGTTTGCAGGTCTGATTTGGTTAGATGTGTCGTGCTCCTGTTTCGAACATCTGCTAAGTTATTGTTCAATAGATAAAACATTCTCTTTGTAGGGATATCATTTTATTTTTACTTCAGTTTTTATTGTACCTGCGTTTTTTAATCTACTTCTTTCCCATCCTATCTACTAGTGCAGGGCCGGGTATGAGAGCGGCTCCATTTAGTCGGCCACAGCTGCTCTCGCTCCGCAAGGCACTTCAATTCCAATCCAGAGCAGAACGCTCACGCAGTGGCGGACTCGCATTACAGCTACCTTACCTGCATTAATATAACAAGAGCCACGGTTGTTCTAGTCATTCAGTCTGTCAGTAGGCTATATAATAGTTTATAAGGATATTACATCAATCCATTGTACAGTACAGGATTTATAACACTCTTATTAATTTAATGGAATAAACTTCGCTCTATGCACACACACAAATCATTAGGCTTATTTACATAACCCATACGCACATACTGCAACCTTCTCACCACGGTTCTACCTGACAGACGTATGGCTTCCACTTCCCCTACTTGCTGTGGACAGAGTTCATCTGCCAATATAACTAAACATCGCTTGCTGAATTCACCTTCGTTGAATGTTTTCAATTCCTTTGCAATTTCGTGGCAAATTTTGTAGCTAATTCTCATAGCCGATCCACTAAATGCATTATTATCATCCTGTTAATGCATAATATAATATAATATAATATAATATAATATAATATAATATAATATAATATAATATAATATAATATAATATAATATGACGTGATATATGATATGATATATATGATATATCATAAACTGTAATACAGTATACTGTGATATAACATAATACTTGTATAATTTAATAGTACATTATGCAACGAGCCTATAATGATAGTAATTAAGACGTAAGTATGGATATTTATGAAACGAGCGCAAGCGAGTTTTATAATATTCATACGAGTGTCTTAATTAGGCCTACCATTATAGGCAAGTTTCATACGACTTTTTATGCTCGACCTTATTTCTAACTTGAAATTATTCAGATGTATACATTTTATTTGTATCTGACAAGATCGGAAGTGACTTTGTTCTAGGTCTTGAATTGTGAGATGTGCACAGACGCGAAAGTATTGATTTTTTCCGAGGAACAATAATGTCATTGACCTTGATGTAATCCCGTTAAACTTGATATAACCTTGATCATTGAATTCCACATTGAAAAACGAGATGACAAATTGAATTTATTTGAACATTATTTACAATTAACGCTAATTATTATAGTAACAGAACATAACCTTCTGCTACAGTATTGGATTTCCAGCCTCCGTGACTTTTCGCTAATTCTCTTTTGATTGCATATCCGAGAATAATCTATACTTGTGGTTTTATAACGGTACAAAGCTGATTTGTCATTGGCTGAACACCTGTAAGCTGAGATGTCATTGGCTGAACACCTGTACTTTAATGAGTAGGTGTACTTTAATGACATGCATTAAAGGACTGCTACCAGGTGTATAATTACTACATTTCGGCATGGTCGAGCATAAAATTATATATTACTAAATGTACAATAACTTATAATGCAATGTAAATATCAAATAGATACTCTGATATGAAGTACCTGAGAAACATTTTCTTTAAGTTGTTGTATTAATGTATGGCGTTCATTACCAACATATTTGTCATATTCAGTAGCAAGTTGTAAAGAATAATGCCGTTGGATATTGAACTTCTTAATCAGTTAGGTTATATTAAACAAAAATACTGCATTACTAATGTCATTTCGGAATATTCTGTGATACAGTACTTATCATCATCATTATCCTGTTCATCAGCCGCTTTAATGTATGAGCGGAAGCTCCGTCTTCAAAGTTCGCCATCATATTGCAGAGTCATCACTGTACCGACACTGAATGACGTACAGTATGCATACGTCATCACGCTCGCTCGCAAGAACTGCTCTTTAAAGCACACAGCGCTCATTTCTCAGAAGCACGTAATGTGCCCGGCCCTGTAGTAGTGGGTAGGTGGAAATTGCACACTTTGATCCGGAAACTGCACACCGCTTTTCGAGGGACCCACTAATCCTACCAGGATACTGCACAATTTACAAAATATATTTCTTTTGAATTTGGCTGACTTTACATTGAAACTTCGCTTCCTTCCTTTCTTCATTGCTTTATAGTTTAATATAAGTCTCAATTTGTATGTCCAAAAGTTGATTCACGAATTTATACAATGAAGGATGACTGCTGTAAAAACTGACATTAAAATGCTTGTGAAATGATTCACAGTCATTTATTGTGCGAGAGGTCTATGCAGTCATGGCTGCCCATACAGAAGGAGGGAAAATTTTATCTTCTAAGATGCACGTTTCTAGTAAATAATCTGCAAATTTCTCGAGTCTAAAAGGCTATCTATCAGTTTTACCTCAACCAGTTCCATAGCGAAGAAATTCCCGACTTCCTCTGGATTCAAATACGTTATACCAAAAACCATCCTCAGCCACTGTCCTATCTCACTGTCTTTTTGTACTTCTTCGCCAGTCCTACACACTGTATTTTACATCACCATGCTTGCGCAAGATGGAAGCGGCAACCTACGAGTATAATAGGAACATATTTCCAAGTTTTCACCACTGCAGCTTGTATAGCTAGTTCAGTCTATTACCAGTGGCGTAGCGTCAATGTAAGCTAAAAAGCTTAGCTTCCCCAGTTAATAATAATTTCATAATAAACCTGCAGTTTATGAGAAAATTATTTATTAATTTTAATAGAATTTATATTTACGCGTTAAATATTGTGATGCGGCAGCTCAGGATGATTTGTAATGCAGCAGTAAACAAGAAGCCTGCACACACCAGCTTCCAAGCAGAATGGTTTCTTCTGTGTAATCCACCCCGCAGATTTTCCGTCCCTTTCTATCTAAACTACCCTAGTTGCAAGGCTCGCAAGAAGCTAAAGAAGCTGGCTTTAACATTTAAAGTAAGTGGTTTCCGAGTTATCCCTTTTCGTCAGTTGTGTTCAGTTGAAGTGTTAGGGTGGATGATATAATAAATAATGAGCGAAATAACAGTTCCTGACACCAATTTACTTGATTTTTAGGACAACTGTATTATCAAGACTGACTTACGAACAAAAGTGTGATTTAAAAAACAAATGACCGACTCCCTTGCTGTCAATGAAGGACACAACCAAAAGACAAACGCATACTTACGTAATGATACTAATATTGTGATTTCTCTAAGTATGACAGGGAGTGAGCTAATGTTATACGTATACGTGTCTATTTGTTAGAGGTATGTGTAAACCGTGAAATCATATTTTACTACGTATCATTTGAGGTCATGCCTTATTGGTGTTACTTACGAGGTTCCAACCAATCTTCGACTGCTGACTTGAAATTTAATATTATTTATTTCAAGATTGTATTTTTATAATACTTTTTCTCATATTGCATGAAAAACAACTTGAGTTAGCTTCCCCTGCTCAAAATTTCGTGGTATGCCACTGTCTATTACTACATTAGATGGAGTGAAGTTTTTCAATTCCTTGGCTTTATAAAATTTACAGTCCTCATATACCAGTACTAAATTTCACCATTCACTTTCAGATGTAAACAAACGCTCCATTTCGAACAAAATTAAAACACTTTGATAAATTAAATCTATGTGTAGTATCGGCAAAGCAGGTCGAAAACATTTTAATGTCCAGTTTCCTCATGACCATAATCCAGGTAAAAAATATTGGTGTGCAGTTCCTACATGACCGAAATCCAGGTAGCAAATTTTGGTGTGCAGTTCCCGCTACTAGTAAACCTTACCCGTCCTTAACACAGAACTAAGACCGCGTATGCATTCAAAGTCGCCTTACGGTCACAGTATGCAGTACTGAGTGAGTGAGTACATTACGTTCCAGAAATATGGTCGCATTTTCCAGTGAAGAAAGAGCATTTATTATTGAATCACATTTTCTCACAGGTACTGTGTGTCTGTTTGGTTACGTGTCGTATGCCGGTTTCTCTCACTCTTTTCTGCTGGTCCCTCTGTAAAGGCTAGTGGCTGGGCTGTCTTAGATCTTTTCTGAAAACATTAGCTGTCAGGGATTGGACGTCTACGTAATATTATACAACTGTTTAAAATAAGTTAAATAAAAGTGAGCCTCGTTAATTAATTGTCATGTGATTTCCCTCTTGCTACGTCCCTGGACTTGGATGGACAGTACATAGCAATTTTAGTAAATTTATCTGTGCAAATTGGGCAGAAGTGAAGATTGAATTTACATTACGTAAGTAAGGTACTCTGTTATAGAGTAGGTACAGAATTATTTCAAGAGGCACAGGATTATGCCCCCCCCCATGTCGTGTGATTTGAGTGTTTTGCTTTATTTCTTTAAGGGGTTACTGTAAGACAATTGTTTGTTGAAAATCCTACAACAATAGAAGAATTAAAGAATTACATTCAAGAAACAATACATTAAATTTCGATATAATATGTACACAAAAGAACTGAAGCCTATGCCATTATTTTCAACAATTTGTTTAAATATCCAGATTTTGATTATTTTTCAATTTAAATGCACTCTCGATATTGTATGCTAATGTGCTGTAGATAGTGTACTATACATTGCATAATGATTACGTCTCCCTAGATAGTTCAGTTAGTGAGTAAAAACAATTATTGTTAATATTGTACTATATTTTGATTAAATAAAAATCTAATGAAAATTATCAAACTCAAAATCATAACAGTTCCTAGTTTAAATAAATGGATACACTACTTTTCTTCACTCCTATATCTTGTAAAGCGATTTGTTTTTATTTTATACAAGTACCATCAAACTCCAGTCGTGAAAGGTGGTAACAAACAGTGTTTCCGCTTCTCAACCGTTAATCCGAAGGTATAGTCAGGTTAATGTTAGAAATGTTGGTAAAAATAAAATGATGATCCGGTACTTGATAAGTTTCAAATAAAAGTCCCCAGATTTTCCAAAATGTATAACATTAACATGGTTTGATTTTAAGTGGGTGACCCATTTCTAGCAAACATTACCTTTTAAAAAGACTGCACATTTTAATGCCTGTCTTGAACAACAAAATTTATGACATAAATTAAATCATTCACGGTAAAATCAAATCTTTAGAATAGAAAATGTTATGTTATGCAGAAAATAAGGGAGAAAAATGCTTGAAGAGAAGTACAGAGACATCATTTTATTTTTACTTCAATTTTTATTGTACCTGAGTTTTTTTAATGTACTTCCCTCCCACCCCCTCTAATAGTAAACTTACAACTGTCCTCCACACAGAACCAAGACCGCGTATGCAGTACTGAGTGAGTGAATATAGTACGTTCCAGAAATATGGTCGCATTTTCCAGTGAAGAAAGAGCATTCATTATTGAATCACATTTTCGCACAGGTACTGTGTGTCCGTTTGGTTACGTTATATCCCGGTTTCTCTCACCCTTTTCTGCTGGTCCCTCTGTAAAGTCTAGTAACTGGGCTGTCTTAGCTCTTTTCTGGAAACATTAATTTCTGTTAGGAATTGGACGTCTACGTAATATTATATAACTGTCTAAAATAACTTAAATAAAAGGGCCTTGGTAAGTAATTAACTGTCACGTGATTTCCCCCTCCCCTTTCTACGACCCTGCGACAAAACCACTTGAACGGACAGTAGATAGCATTTCTGAGTAATTTTATCTGACGGATAGGGCAGAAGTGAAGATTAAATTTACAGTACGTAAGGTACTCTTATACAGAGTAGGTATATAGTACGTCCGCTCAAATGAGAGCCACTTGCACCTAACTTGAGCGGGAGGCGTCAGGTGTTTCAGTCTGGAAGCACGCGGCTGGTTGTTGGTACGCCAGCGCTGTTGACAGATCTAAGTCGGTGCTCCGAGAACAAGTTCATACAGTATTCCGTTTCAGACGAGCACGCAAGTATAATGCAGCTAGCTGAGAACAGGGCAGAAGACCGTAAATGTATATTGTGGCTTTTGTGTTCCATGCATTATGATTGTATTTATAATGTGGCGTTTTTGGAAAACGGATAATAACAATGGTCGTTTTACGTAAATCCACACAATCGCCATTAGAACGCGGTAAGATTGTACAAGAGCAAACAGTGTTAATTATTATTAGTATTTATACGTATTTTAAAGACGATGCTGGTGAGTGCCGGACACCATTGAAAAATACCAGCGCCGCTACAGAAGTAACTCGCGCAACAAAAAACGTAGCCGTCATAGAAAAAGATGTATGTAATTACGAACTATCATCAAAATATGGCCATGTTGTACTACGACTGCCCTCCCCCCTTACCGTTGTCTCAATGCCATAGAATTAGTTTGTTCGGAACTGAAGAGAAATCTCCGGTCAGAAAATGCATTGGGATTGAATTTACAGTACGTAGAGTAGGTACAGAATTATTTCAACATTAGTTACTAGTACGAAGGACGAAACTGGCAATTAGAATTAGATGCAATAGTCTATAGTGCGATAATATGCACAAAAGAACTGAAGCCTGTATCGAAATGAACGGCCACCATTTTCAAAATTGTGTTTAAATATTCATATTATGATTATTTTTCAATTTAACTTCTTTCTCTATATTGTACGCTAATGTGCTGTAGAGAGTATAATATACACTACATAATGAATACGTTCGTATGGATAACTCACTTCCTGAGTAAAAACACTTATTCTTAATACAGTACTGTACTTTGATTAAAGAAAAACCTAATGAAAATTATCAAACTCAAAATCGCGATATTTCCTAGTTTACGTAAATGGATGACCTACTTTTCTTCCTTCCTATACCTAGTAGAGTGATTTGTGTTTTACGCCAGTATCATCGAACTCCAGTCTTGGAGGGGGGAACAAGCGGTGTTTCCGGTTCTCTAAAGGTATAGACAGGTTAATAATAAAAATGTTAGTAAAAATAAAATGATGTCCCTGTACATTATGCAACGAGCCTATAATGAAGGTAATTAAGAAGCGAGTAAGGATATTTATGAAACGAGCGCAAGCGAGTTTCATAATTTTCATACGAGGTTCTTAATTACCATTATAGGCGAGTTTCATACGACTTTTTATGCTCGACCATATTTCTAACTTGATATTATTAATATTCTTTGTATCTGACCTTGACCAATGTCCCGTATGTTGTGAGATGTGCGGAGACGCGAAAGTATTGATTTTTTCCGAGGAACAGATGATCACATTGACCTTGCTAGGCCATAAGAACCTACAGAGATAACATTGAAATTAAATTACACATTGAAAAACGAGATGAAAAATTGAATTTATTTGAATATTATTTACAATTAACGCTAATTATTATAGTAACAGAACATAACCTTCTGCGACAGTATTGGATTTCCAGCCTCCGTGACTTTTCGCTAATTGTCTTTCGATTGCATATCCTAGAATAATCGATACTTGCGGTTTTATAACGGCAGAAAGCTGACCTGTCATTGGCTGAACAGTTGTAACCTGAGTCGTCATTGGCTGAAAGACCTGACCTTTAATGAGTAGGTTTACTTTAATGACATGCATTAAATGTCTGCTAGCAGATGTATAATTAGTACATTTCGGCATGGTCGAGCATAAAATTAAGTTAATTATTTCTTGTGCCAAAGCATAAAATATGCTTCCTTTATATATGACAGTAAATACTGATCCTTTTGAGAGAGCAAAGAAAGAGCATAATGTGTCCATTTTTTATAGTTTGTCTCTCTACTGTTTTTCTGTTTCAAAGAATTGAATTGGAAGTAATATCAAAATCACAGTTGCCAGTAATGCTCCTCTTCCACTTCGCTAATGTACTCTCTGGTATGGACAGTACACGAATACCTCACCTTCTTCACCCTCTCTCCACCCCCTACTGCCTTATAAGGATAAGATAAACAAGACATTTTCCCTACCTAAAATTGAGGCTCCAGTGTGTAATCCAAGAAACGACTTAATAAGGGAAATATTTTGTGAAGAATTTGTAATTGTATGTAAAAATTTTTAAGGAAGATAGCAAAATCATTGATCTTAAAAGAATTCCTTAAAAGGTATAATAATTTTAGGATATTTTCATCACTAACTCTAATACAGTATTTGAAAACTAACGGAAAAATTATTTTATGCTCGACCATGCCGAAATGTACTAATTATACATCTGGTAGCAGTCCTTTAATGCATGTCATTAAAGTACACCTACTCATTAAAGTACAGGTCTTCAGCCAATGATAACTCAGCTTACATGTGTTCAGCCAACGACAGATCAGCTTTCTACCGTTATAAAACCGCAAGTATCGATTATTCTCAGATATGCAATCGAAAGAGAATTAGCGAAAAGTCACGGAGGCTGGAAATCCAATACTGTCGCAGAAGGTTATCTTCTGTTACAATAATAATTACCGTTAATTGTAAATAATATTAAAATAAATTCAATTTGTCATCTCGTTTTTCAATGTCGAATTCAATAATCAAGGCTATAATATTATAATATTATCAAGTTTAACGGGACTACGTCAAGGTCAATGACATTATTGTTCCTCGGAAAAAATCAATACTTTCGCATCTGCGCACATCTCACAATTCACGACCTAGAACAAGGTCACTTCCGATCTTGTCAGTTACAAATAAAATGTATACATCTGAATACCGGTAATTTCAAGTTAGAAATATGGTCGCGCATAAAAAGTCGTATGAAACTCGCCTATAATGGTAATTAAGAAGCTCGTATGAAAATTATGAAACTCGCTTGCGCTTGTTTCATAAATATCCATACTCGATTCTTAATTACTATCATTATAGGCTCGTTGCATAATGTACTATTGAATTAGCGACACAATGATAACCTCATTTCCCTTCGAATCATAATTCTCATCGTGTTTTGTTTGTATAGAATATAGTGACAAGTAGAATCTCGTAGTTTGCATTAGACGATAAATTATTTTGTAAGATATTAATATTATTATTATTATTATTATTATTATTATTATTATTATTATACAATGAGGACAAAGAAGTGAAAAACGAAGCAAAGATACTAAAGGAACAGAACGTGGGTAAAATTGAATTACGTATCACGAATGATATCAAATCTTACCACAAGATGAAAATATGGCGCTGTAGGCAGTCAGAATGTGGTATGAGCGTAGAAAAAATGCAGGAAAAATCAAACACATGATAACGGTGGTTATGGCACATTTATTAGAAACTATGGTTACAACACTGTTCAATATGGCCTCCCACCCCAGCATATCTGGTGAAATCAAAGCGACATATCGTTGTATGCTAGCCTTTAGATCAGACAGAGACCGATTATGTCCCTGATAGACGAGATCTTTCAAATATCCCCACAACCTTAAGTCACATGGATTTAGGTCGGGGGATCTAGAAAGCCACATATCTAAAATTGCCTAGAGATTATGTGGCAGCAAATCTTGTACCTGAAGAGCGACATATAGTGTTGCCCCATCTTGCATGAAAATAACGGTGTGGTCACAGCTGCGTTCTTGCAAAGCTGGAATCACGCGTTACACAAACAGGTCCATATAACGTGCAGACCACTGTTCACCTATCAAGGCCGCGAGGTGTTCATGTGTTTGATCTTTCCTGCCTTTTTTCTACACTCATACCACGTTCTGAATGTTTAAAGCGCCAAATTTTCACCTGGTAGCAAGACTTGGAACTAATTATGCTTTTGTATAATTCACGAGCGCATTGCTTAGTTAGCATATCTACGAGGTTTCACACTCGTACAATCATTACAGTTGCTACTATTGCCATGCTGAACACTGTCAGTTTAATTATAACCATCTGATATATGTGAAAATAAATGTTATAATCATTATTAGTTTTTTTTATTCAGTTGCCAATCCAATTAGTTCGTTAACTGAGGAGTTAGGAGAGAATGAAAGTACGGTACAAGATCGTTGATTGAGGATAGATTTCAGCGCTTAAATATTACTCAATTCAATGCATTGTATATTAAACGTTTGGTATGCTACAACTATCGCGGTTTACATCAGAGGCCATCAAAGTGTGACTTTCGGCTTGTGTAATCGCTTGAATCGGAAGATCATTACATAGAAATTAGGTCACTGGTAACAACTACAGTAGATTGTGTGACTGTCAATATTAACAGATGAATTACCGCAAATGATATTTTTATCGCATATCAGATATATTAGAATATAATTGCAGCTGCATTTATGTCTCCGAGCTTCAAAATTTAATTTGGCTGACTGCATTCCATGCCGTTAATAACAGATCTGTTCTTCTCCGTTTCTGAATATTTGCTGTTGTGTGATGAGATAATAGTGAGCGTCGTAAAAAGCATTTGATTTGAAATTGTGAAATGTTTGTTAAATGACATCATTTGGCGCTTTAGAGCCAGAAGGTCTTAACAACTTGTAGTCTGGATGTGAGATTTATAGGGTTATGAAGTAATATATAATCTCGCTGACATTTCTATTTTGGAGAACCCTTTCCATAGAACTAAAAATATAATTTAATATATTTTATAACATATTATTATAATGTACCTAAGTACATATGACATTTCCGTGCAAGAATTCTGCATTATCATAATTATGAGGAAGAATGGGTGGAGCGGAGAAAAATTTTCTCCTGCACCGGGACTTGAACCCGGATTTTTAGCTCCACATGCTGTGCTGTAGTTCATGCTGCAGGAATTTTTATTATATGTCGGTCGTTATACTGTTTTCTTTTTATTTTGTGAACGCACCCCTCTCTTCTTCCGCAATCTCCAATCAGTATAACCACCGACATAGAATAAAAATCCCTGCAGCATGAACTACACCACAATGCTGACGCTTTATCCGGTACGCCACACCGGATTCCAGTTCCGATGCCGGATTGAATCCTATCAATTTAACAATACAAAGATTTATTTTCACTTAATGACTTTACTTTATATGTGTGTAAGGTACAAGTCCTTATATTACATATTTAATACTCTATTAACGTTTTCGTCAGTCATGTCGACATCATCAGATACAACTTTTTATGCAGCATTATCATCTCTAAATAAATACATGTGCCTCTATGATCAAAAATAAAATATACATTGATAAACATAAAACATATTAAAATCGACATGGTTTGAGAACATCAGTATTTCTTTTCTCGTGTAAATAGTAGTAGTAGTAGTGGTAGTGGTAGTGGTAGTGGTAGTGGTAGTGGTAGTGGTAGTGGTAGTGGTAGTGGTAGTGGTAGTGGTAGTGGTAGTGGTAGTGGTAGTAGTAGTAGTAGTAATTTATTTTAGCTGGCAGAGTTAAGGCCGTAACGCCTTCTCTTCCACTCAACCAGCAAAAAGTATACATACATACGTATGTACTTATAAAGAATTCAACATTTTTATTTAGATAAGAGTTATTTACGAATTAAACAACAGAATACTATGAACTATTAATTAAACACTGAAATACAAACTATGTAGCAGAATTAAGCTAAAATGCATAGAATGTTAATATATTTCAAATAATGTTAGATAATAGAAAATACAGCACTATCAGAATGCTTGTCTAAAGGAAGGAGTAACAATGTAGACAGTGATAGATTAAATCAGTATGATTGGAGTGAAATGCTAAGAAGGTTATCTTTTAAGCTGTTTTAAAAGTGTTTATTCTGCATTATCATAAATGTAAATGTACTCTTATTGTCAATTGGTTAAAAACACAAAGATGTAATTACAATATATATCATTGATTAAAGTTCTTGTTATCACTTTGTTAAAAAACATAAAATTTACTCTGTCACACGTTAAAAGTGTTAAAATTATTAAAAAGGTATTTACCTTCGACAGACGGCAGGTCTTCACTATATAAAAATATAAAACTGAAAAAATTCATGTAAAATACTATATGAAGAGATGCTTACAATCATTAATCTATAGACCAGGCCTGCACAAACAGCGGTCAAAGAGCGCGCGCGCTCTTTCGGAGCGGGAGAGTGGTAAACACCGCTCGCTGAAACGGGGAGGAAGATACGTCAGAATGACATAGACTTGCTGTGGGTAGAGGAGAGGGAAGCGACCACTCAGCTATCTAGTGGAGTGCAGTGTGTAGGCCTATTCTCAGTAACTGTTTCACGTTGCTTACCTACTGCTACAGTACAGTATGGAGGAATTTAAAAGACGGAACATAACATTTAACATTTAACGATTTACAGCTCGAACTAATTGATCTTCAATTTCAATGTGACCTAAGAGTTAAAGAACTTTTGAATAATACTACTAGCCTGGTTGAGTTTTACAAGACTAAACATTAGCAATAATATCCACGAGTACACAGGCTGGCTGTGAAAATGATTGCTATGTTTGGCTCAACATTTATATTTGTGAGCAATGTTTTCTATAATCAACTTTAATAAAGGCAGACATCGAACATCTGTAACTGATGTTTCATTATGATCAGTAAGCTATTGTTCCTTTCAGTTGCATAAAACCTCGTTTTGATGTACTGATAAATAACAATATAACAAAATGATATTGTACATTTAAGTAGCTATAGAATTTCTATTACTTCTGTAAAATAAATATTTCTTTATTAATTAATAATAGTCCAAGATAGTTTTGCAAACACTGAACGGGAATTTATTTGATAAGCACTCGCAATAGTACTTTCTTTTGTGTATATTTTGTACAAGATCACCCCTTCTTCCAGTCCAACCTCATAACAAAGCGCAGCTAATATCTGCATTCCGCTCATGAGCTGTGAGCCGGCTCGGAGAGCGCAAACCTCGTGCTGGCCAGCTATAGACTATTTATCTATTTGTTTGTGTCCATATTCTTATTATCCAATTATTATACGCCTTTTCTGTGTCCGAGAGATGTATATATACAATAATGTATGTGTTGAGATTGTGCCTAGAAACCTTAATTCATCAAAATTGTTATTGATGATATTTACAACAGATGAAATTTTCATGTATTAGGTGGTCTTTTGATCTTAATTGACGACATGAACTTGAGCATACACTATGACCGATGATAATCTTCAATATGGTTAGTTTGAGGAAGATGTCCAAATTGAATAGATGATGTGGAGTGTTATTACGAACTAAATATCAGCATTCTAATTTTGGATGGTTAGTTTGAGGAAGATGTCCATATTCAGTTTAAGTTACACCTCTTAATTTCCCTTGAGTGGCCAACCCTCATGCACTGTTTCACAGATGTGTGACAGTGGCACAATGTGCAGAGGTGCTCTCATTACGAGTGACTAAGTGGCCGGGATCCGACGGAATGAGCGCCGTCTTAAATCACTAAGTGATGTGATGTACATGGTTGTTCGTAAGGTTATATAGGGGAAGGTGGTAATATGGGACGAGAATGTAAAATGGGATACGGCTGTATTACAAAATTCGTCTATTCCATATGATAAACTAATCGCAAATTCTGTGCTTAAATCAATAAGGGTGATATTCATAGATATTTCTCTAGTCCGCGCCATGAGCGTGCTAAACTAGCCCTAGCTATCGAGTGGTGACTTGTACGGGATTCATATCATATCATTTCGCTAACACTGGTTTATGAATACGAAAAACGTTAATTCGCTGATCATCCACCGGAAGCCCGCGCTAAGAATGTCTATGAATACGGCCCTAAGAGATTAAACCATCAAGGGATAGGAATGGAGGACAGCAAATATTTTCATAACAAGACCGAACAAATATGACAAGCCTCCTTCTGCAGAGCGAACATCGGCGAATATAGAACTTCGTCATACGCGATAAACTTGAACCGAACAAAGCGTCTGTAATGCACGACACTAAAACATACAAGTTAATTTTAACTACATCGTGTGATATATATGAGCCGCTCAGAACAAATGGTGTAAGTCAAAAACGGGTAATGAGGGTTAAAGTAAACATTCTGTAAAATACAGCGCAAAGTAGCAATTAATATTCAATTTATTTAAACTATTAGTAGTCAGTGGATAGCACGAAGAACATATTAATTGCTACTTTTCGCTGTATTTTACAAAATTTTTACTGTAAACCTCATAACCCAATTTTGACTTACGCCACTTTTTCTCTGAACGGCACATATCACGTTTTACGGTTTCATAGTTGTTATGTCTTTTACTTTTGTTTCTTATTCACACATTGCTTACTTACTTACAAATGGCTTTTAAGGAACCCGAAGGTTCATTGCCGCCCTCACATAAGCCCGCCATCGGCCCCTATCCTGTGCAAGATTAATCCAGTCTCTATCATCATATCCCACCTCCCTCAAATCCATTTTAATATTATCCTCCCATCTACGTCTCGGCCTCCCTAAAGGTCTTTTTCCCTCCGGTCTCCCAACTAACACTCTATATGCATTTCTGGATTCGCCCATACGTGCTACATGCCCTGCCCATCTCAAACGTTTGGGTTTAATGTTCCTAATTATGTGAGGTGAAGAATACAATGCGTGTAGTTCTGCGTTGTGTAACTTTTTCCATTCTCCTGTAACTTCATCCCGCTTAGCCCCAAATATTTTCCTAAGCGCCTTATTCTCAAACACCCTTAACCTATGTTCCTCTCTCAGAGTGAGAGTCCAAGTTTCACAACCATACAGAACAACCGGTAATATAACTGTTTTATAAATTCTAACTTTCAGATTTTTTGACAGCAGACTGGATGATGAAAGCTTCTCAACCGAATAATAACAGGCTTTTCCCATATTTATTCTGCGTTTAATATCCTCCCGAGTGTCATTTATATTTGTTACTGTTGCTCCAAGATATTTGAATTTTTCCACCTCTTCGAAGGATAAATCTCCAATTTTTATATTTTCATTTCGTACAATATTCTGGTCACGAGACATAATCATATGCTTTGTCTTCTCAGGATTTACTTCCAAACCGATCGCTTTACCTGCTTCAAGCAAAATTTCCGTGTTTTCCCTAATTGTTTGTGTATTTTCTCCTAACATATTCACGTCATCCGCATAGACAAGAAGCTGACGTAACCTGTGCAATTCCAAACCCTGCCGGTTATCCTGAACTTTCCTAATGGCATATTCTAGAGCAATGTTAAAAAGTAAAGGTGATGGTGCATCTCCCTGCTTTAGCCCGCAGTGAATTGGAAAAGCATCAGATAGAAACTGACCTATACGGACTCTGCTGTGTGTTTCAGTGAGACACATTCTAATTAATCGAACTAGTTTCTTGCTAATAATAATAATAATAATAATATTATTATTATTATTATTATTATTATTATTATTATTATTATTATTATTATTATTATTATTCCAATTCAAGCACTAGACCTAGTGGTCTGTTGCGGACTCAATGGTCTCATGCCATCTTTTTAATGGTCTTCCAACAGATCGTTGTCCACAAGGGCGGTAATGCAGCACTACCTTTGGCCATCTTTCTGTTGGAATTCTCTCGACATGCTGTTTCCAATTCACTCTATAGATTTGAAGGAAATTTACTGTAGATTGGATGTTCAATTCTTCCGTAATTTCTGTATTTCGTTTTCTACCCCAAAGTGTGTATCGTGCCGTTTTTCTCATTAATTTCATTTCGTCGGTAGGCTAGTTAAACGTTGAACATCTTTTTTGTCGAAGTCCAGACTAAAATAGGTCGTGCTAAAGTGTTGTATATCTTTAATATTGTATGTTTCTGGATTAAAATTAGGTTTGAAAACTGAATTGATGATGCCGATAACTTTTACAAAAGCAGTTAGTTTAGAATCGATATCCTTTTCTTTTTCATGTGAAAGACGGTACCCAAAATAGTTAAATGTGTTCACTTGTTCTAGAATTCTCTTTTCAATACAGATATCACTTATTATTAGATATTTACCTTTAAACGCTATAACGTTTGACCTCTTTTTTTTTTACAGAAATGGTCATATTATAGTCTTTTGCAACTATGTTTAATGAATATATTGACTTTTGTAGATCTCCTTGTGGCCAATAGAACCTGGTCATCTGCGAAGAGGATTGTATCTATTTCGGTCCGTCTGTTTATAGGAACATAGCCTCTGGAAACGCCATTTACATATCATAGAGTTCATGTAGATTATAAAAAGCTTAGGCGAGAGAGGACATCCCTGTCGTACACCTGTGTTAAGTTTTAAAATCTGTTAGTTGATTATTTGAGCCGTTCAGAGCAAAAGTGGTGTAAGTCAAAATTGGATAATGAGGTTTAAAGTAAAAATTCTGTAAAATACAGCGCAAAGTAGCAATTAATATGTCTTCCTTGATATCCACTGACTACTAATAGATTAAATAAATTGAATATTAATTGCTACTTTGCGCTGCATTTTACAGAATGTTTACTTTAACCCTCATTACCCATTTTTGACTTACACCACTTCTGCTCTGAACGGCTCATTTACTATAGGCTAATGGAAATTTTTGTTTTCTTGTACATATTATAAATAGATTGTTTGGGATTTCGTTTTCTTTTAATATAATTAATTAATATTTTTTCTGTGATTAATTTGTCATATGCTTTTTCATAATCTATGAAAGCAATATGTAGTCTAAATTAAATTCTCGTCGTTTTTCTAATATAATCTTTGAAGTGAAATAACCATTAGGGATACAAAATCTATTCATTTTTTGTGAAAAAGAAGCTGACTACCGTTACAAACTGTGCAACATTGATTACTGAAGACCAAAATAGTTTTAGACAAAGCAGATCATGTTCTAATAGTTATTATTATTATTATTATTATTATTATTATTATTATTATTATTATTATTATTATTATTATTATCATTATTATTATTATTATTATCATTATCATCATTATTATTATCATTATCATCATTATTATTATTATTTTATTTTCACTATTACTACGAACGTGTCCACACCTGTGGAGTAACGGTCAGCGCGTCTGGCTGCGAAACCAGGTAGCCCGGGTTCGAATCCCGGTCGGGACATGTTACCTGGTTGAGGTTTTTTCCGGAGTTTTCCCTCAACCCAATAGGAGCAAATGCTGGGTAACTTTCGGTGCTGGACCCCGGACTCATTTCACCGGCATTATCACCTTCATATCATTCAGAGCTCGCCTGGATTGGCTCACCAAGCGAGTACACTTGAGCCATCCCTGTCGAGGGGATTCTAACCCCATCACAGGGGGCCTGTGCCCAACATGGGACATCATGGCTAACATTCATTCATTCATCATTCAGACGCTAAATAACCTAGATGTTGATACAGCGTCGTAAAATAACCCAATAAAATAAAAAAAAACTACGAACGTACTAGTAGACTAATCAGAGGTATTGGATATTTATTAATAATGTTTCACAAAAAGTACATAAACTTAATAAATTACGATTAACATATAGGTACACGAATAGCAATTATACGCAATAAATATGCATTTAATATCTCATTTTCCATCATATATCTATTTCAATTTATGTTGGCTTTAACTTGCACTTACGTCTAGTTTTTAGTGCAAGTTTCGACCAATCGCGTTTATTTAAAACAAAAAAGACCTTAAAGCTTATTTACATATTACTTTTTATTTTTTAACTCTGCAATAAACAAGTGTACATAAATCTTTCCAGTTGCTCTATTTATCCAATATTTATGTTTAATTTTAGATCTTCTTTTACTTATTATTTCAAATAGGTGAGCAGATGTCGACATACTGTAAAGTCATCAACCTGAAATAGCTGAATCGGTACATTCCATATGTAGGGTAATCTTTACTCTTGCAATATTTTCTTGTCAGTAGAATCGTTTGCGTAACTTCTATGAAGACTACCGCATACATGTTTAAGCACACACTTGACCAGTTAATTACATAATCAACCTGAATTCAGTTTCATCATTGTGTCGCTTGCACTCATTTTCGATTCATTGTTATTATGGTGACTAATAAATTTGTTATAAATGCATTCTTATTGAATTTAAAATATAGTTGTTTACCAATTTATAAAGTTAATTATATTTTGAACATTTACTAATAAATACTGCTATCGGAATACATTAAAAACTTCATTAATTCTCTATTTTCAATTATTTATTTTAAAACCTTGACGTTATTCTGTCTTATTTTCAAAACCTGTTTTCTTATCTTATCAAGTTAATAATTAGCTTTTTTTAATTTTTGGAAAATTTAAACTTTGTTGATGCCTACATCTTAGTAGGTAGTTTCGTTGAGTAAACGAACGTACTAGTAATAGATCTACACGTATTATTGTTTCAATGTGCACTTTGAACACGTATTGACCATCTATGCCCATGGTATGTCTGTAATTGATCGGTCATCTGTGGTGAAGTCTTCCTAAATCTATGTAACCACGAGATTTGTGCTTCAGCAGTCTCCATGGCAACTGATATTCTGGCGTCCTTAGGACATGAGGCATACACATTCACGTCTATAATTATATAATTCAAGAGATATCTCTTGCAACTTCCACTGACTTGTGAGGCCTCTATTTCTAACGTCATATCTTCATTCAGAAGCGGTGATATATCATTTGAGATACTTTTATTCTGTATTTATGTTTTTTGTTGCAGAGTGCTGAGTTCTTTGTTGTAAATAAAAACTATATTTGGTATTAGTGTTAGTGCTATTGTTCACGATGGTGCTGGTTGATGAAAATAGAATTGTAATTGGATAAAATTGCAGATTTCGGAGTTTGAAATTTTACATTCTACAGAAATAATTTCGGACTGTGTGTCGGTTTTTAAAGACTTACTAATTTTCTGAGATATGAACTTCTTCGAAATTTTGTCACACTCAAATTATTAGTTATTTATGTTGGAAAACTACTTTTACACAATTCAAATGTTATTTAATTATAGGAAAAATACAATAACGGATTGTTTTAAAGCTCTTACCTTTTGTTTAAGGAGTCGTATACAACATTGGACTGTCTAAATTTAGTTGTTTGTTGTTTGGTCAACTGTCCGAACCTCATAGTTAACACCAATACATCACTAATGAGGCAACTAGGCCAGGAGATAATGGGGTAGGATCGCCAGTTCCTTCCCCCTCCAATGCATATTCCACTAATGAGATTTCAGATGCATGGAAACAATATGGTTCTTTCTCTCACACATATCGTCAAGTGAGATGTACTGCCTGATAATAGATACACATATCAGCCAGAACCTCAATCAGAGGAAGCTAAATTTAGTAATATTAAAAAAATTATAATATTAGAATGGATTGGAGGAAGGTTGGATGATATCCCACATAAACCCACCATCAGTCCCTATCCTGTGCAAGATTAATCCAGTCCCTACCATCATTTCCCACCTCCCTCAAATCCATTTTAATGTTATCCTCGCAGCTCGGTCTCCCCAAAGGTATCTCTCCCTCCGGCCTCCCAACTAACACTCTATATACATTTCCGGATTCGCCCATATGTGCTACATGTCCTGCCCATCTCAAACGCCTGGATTTAATGTTTCCTAATTATGTCAGGTGAAGAATACAATACGTGCAGTTCTGTGTTATGTAACTTTCTCCATTCTCCTGTAATTTCATCCCTCTTGGCTCCAAATATTTTCCTAAGCACCTTAATCTCAAATACCTTTAACCTTTGTTCCTCTCTCAAAGTGAGAAGCCAAGTTTCACAACCTTATAGAACAACTGGTAATATAACTGTTTTATAAATTCCAACTTTCAGATTCTTTGACAGCAGACTAGATGACAAAATACAAAAGTGAAGTTTGATATTTCCGTCTTTGACTTATTTATTAAAATGTCAACAAAGTTATTTTTGCTAATACATTTTACTACATGTGAACATTTTCGCCCCTTGTTATGGGTATCATCAGACAACTGTATATATATATATATATATATATATATATATATATATATATATATAGTAAATAAATCAATAAAATATATTGCAAGAGTTTAATCAAATTTTACAAACGTTAAAATTTAAAAGCCTTTTAAAAAAGCTTTCGAATTGAAAAGTAAAGATAATTAAATAAAATTATTACATATAAAATTATTTTAAAATATGCATATTTAATAACATCATACTAAAATTATCTATGGCAAATAATAAATTTTACGAAAAACATGCTTCAGTATGTTAAGGGTAGATTTTTAAATGTGTATTTTACAAAATATACACGAAATGTCTGCAAAAGAATTCTGTAATTACATATTCAGAACAACCAGTGACGGAGAATATAACTAAACTCCTAGAATTTCGCAATTCCATATTAACATTCCATCCATGGTCCTAACACCATAATTATTAATATACGATTTTTTGTATAGTATTCACTTGTTCTTTATCTGCTCAAACAACACTTATCTATAACATTACATAAATTATCTAATTTATGACATGCATTTATTAAAGAAAGTTCATTTTTGATTCCTCATTTCTTCAAACATTGTCACAAATATATAGGTTTCAGTTCATAGGTATCATTATTTAAGCGATCGTACTGCATTCATAATGTCAATGTATTTATTTTATACTTTTTTTATAATTCGTTACACGTTATTCTTTGTTACTTTATAGTGTGTTCTTCCATTCACGTTCAGTACACCATTCTAGTAGTGTGGGTTGACAACCGTCAAGCAACCAACTTTGAGTGCACACTAACTCTGTGTGACTTAAATTGTGGTTTTCTGTTAACGAACAGTGACGTGTATTATGTCAGCCCACTTTGAGGTCTGTGGATATAGAGGGAAAAATTGGATCGGTGTCTGATAGAGTTCCCGGGTAGCTCAGTTGGTAGAGCGTTGTTACGCTTAACCAAAGCTCCCGGGTTCGATTCCCGGCCCCGGAACAAGTTTTCCCTCGAAATTATTCAAATCAACTTTACAGGGAGTTATACCTGAGAGCTTGATTTGTATAAATATTTGATTGAACAGCTTAGGGTGAGTCTTGAAAGTCCCATCTATAAATAAAATTCTCGAATCTTTCAGAAAATTTAAACTGCTTTGTCGTGAGAAATCCACAATATTCTTTTCAGTGTCGTTCAGAAATAAAAGATTCCTCCTCTCTCTTTGTGTTGAAAACATTTTTCGCCAGTGAGCGGAATCAACACGGAAGTTATTGTTCGGCGAATTTATGAAAAGTGGGGATTAAGTCGTTCACTTTTAGACCGTAGAGGGACGCAAAACGGCAGTGCAGGGCTCGCCTACTGAGAGTAATTGAGCTAGCCCTTTAACAGACTTTACAGGAGGCCCTTACCCTAATGATATTTCAGGGTCTTTTCTTATTCTTAGTACATAATAACTGTAAAAATTTTTCTCGTGCTAAATTTCTGTCAAAATATCTTGTCCTTAACAACAATGTGATTGAACAATTGTTGAGAATTTATTGAAAAATGCGAATAAAAATCCGACTCATTTTGAATAAAAAAAGAAGGCCCATAAATGGCGTTGTAAGTGAAAAAATAAATTGACGACATTGACTATAGGTTAACAACAGTCTTCCACGAAATCTTTAAGAAAGTTAGCTCAACAGGCAAGTAAACCAAGACATTAGCTTGAAAAGCGACGAAATTTTTAAAACTAAAGCCTTATAGACAACAGTAATTCATAAATGAAATAAAACAGACTTTGTGCTTACTAGTTTTCAATTCTCCGGTGTTTTCTGACGAAGCCAGTTTTCATTTTTCTGGTAAGGTGAACAGATATAACCTCAAATACTGGGGATCGGAAAGTCCGCGTACCTACCTATAGGCTTGATGTGTACCGTGTTACATTGAATATATTTAAGGTTATGGACTAAACTATTTTATATTTTCATTTTGAAAAGGTGGTGTAGACCGATAAGCAATTAGACATATGTAAATGTAATTTTAACAGCATGACTTTCAAAACACAGCAATTATTTTGCATCAGCCATGTTCTTAACTTACTTGTTTCAACTTATGCAACATATGGAACATAATACTTCCCACATGAAGAGTCAATAGCATATGTTAATTGTTTCACATTTCATTCTGTGTTCAATTTTAACTTTTATGATAAAATACAATACCTTAGTGTGATTTCTTGACATCTAGAAGCCGAAGCTAATAACTGTCTTAACAAATTGGGCATAAAAAAGAGAACAATTGCTTACAGAGACTAAAGAAATAACTAGTACAACGCTGAGAAATATATTAAGAGATGAAGAATACAAAAAATGGTGCACACTCAAGCAGAAAGACAGAGGTGTGGCATTATTTGAGGAATACACGCCAGCTAACCGTAGGATAAAAACAAGGGATAGTCTCTCTGTATCCGAGTGGAAGGAGGCAATTAAAATGATAGGACAAGTGTCAAACGTGCATGTCATGCCAGGTCGGTCTCAGGATGGCTCCCAGTGCAGACATTGCACTGAGATAGAAACCTTACCTCACATCCTGGAACTCTGCCAACATGGAGCTCTCATCCGGAATACTAGACACCATGCAATACGAAGACTTATTGCTAAAAGTCTTCCTTCCTTCTACGAGGTACACCAAGAAGTCCACTGCCTTGCAAAAGATGGAAGTTCTCGGCGAGTTGACATCATTGCGATTGATAGAAGAAATGACAGAGCAATTATCATCGATCCCACCGTGCGCTTTGAAACTGAAGTTGAACAACCTGTAGCAGTACACGAAGAAAAGAAGACCATCTATGACCCTACAATTCAATACTTTAGAGATTATTATCATATACAAGGACAGATTGAAGTATTTGGCCTATTGTTCGGAGCAAGGGGAACAATTCCAAAATTCTCAGTTGAATGTTTTAAGTCTTTTGGAATTCCTTTAAATATTTTGAAAAATTATTGCTATAGACGTAATGAAATATTCTGCTCTGATTTTACGTAATCACATGTACACCTAAATTTTCTTATATTCTATTTGATTACTATTAATTATTGATAAAAGTACTTTCCCAAGGGTAGCTTCCATTTGAAAATAAAAATGGTAAATAGTGATAACGCAAATGTTTATTTTTATTTTATTTGTTTAGTATGCTGTGTCTCTTGGCAACCCTTACTGAAGGGCAGCTACCCTTGTGGGATTTATATATAATCCTCAATAGCAGAATTTTTCAAACATAGTAATCATTTAGCTTTCAGCATGTTCGTAACCTGCTTGTTCTAATTTATGCATTAGGCTATATGGAACACAATACTTCCACATGAAAATTCAATAATATATGTAATTATTTCACGTCATAATTTCATATGTGTCCAATCTTAACATTTATGATAATAATGATAATATTGTTCATGTAAACAGCTGAGTCATTGCACGTCTAATTATAATGTAACATTTATCTAGTCAAGTGGTAACTATGTTTTTTTGCCCAAATATTACTTCATTCCACTTATATTCGTAATTCGTATTCAGTGTGTATAACATGACACTTATGATGATCTGATCATGGAAAATAATTGCCGAAAACGTTAATCCAATCAATAAATGTGACATAGTTAATAATTAAGACTACACATTACTTGATAAGCAAGAAGACGGACCCATTTAACCTATATTCACTTTAAACTTTTTGAGTTTTTCTTTCGTTTGGTAATATTTTCATGCACCTCAGACACATAGGACGTAACTTAGATGTGTTTGAAACCGGAAAAGTCTAATGGCCGGTTTTTCCAAGTAATGTTAGAAAATTTAACGATTGATAAATTTTAAACAGTTTGTTAATTAATAAAATTGTATGTTTTCAACACCAGTTTAGTTTAACAGATTGTTAACAGTTTGTTTATTTTAAATGTAGGATTTCGGACAGTTGACTCGTTTAACAGTTAGTTAAATATGGCCGATGTCTCCACAGCTGTTCGAACAGAAGTTGTCCACACCTGTGGAGTAACGGTCAGCGCGTCTGGCCGCGAAACCAGGTGGCCCGGGCTAGAATCCCGGCCGGGGCAAGTTACCTGGTTGAGGTTTTTCCGGAGTTTTCCCTCAACCTAATACGAGCTAATAATGGGTAACTTTCGGTGCTGGACCCCGGACTCATTTCACCGGCATTATCACCTTCATTTCATTCAGACGCTGAATAACCTAGATGTTGATACAGCGTCGTAAAATAACCCAATAAAATAAAAAAACAGAAGTTGCGAAATTAATATTTTGTGTCTCTCTGTAGGGAATGTTTAACATATGACTGGTAATATAACATTTAAAAAATACTTTGGACTCTTTAAATACATCAGTGTTGTTTTATTTCTTTCGTATTTCGTATCCATAATAGCAAAGAGGAAATATAACCTTACTTTGTAATTATTATTCAGCACGTCACCTACAACTTTCTTTTGTCAACTCTTTGTTTATGGAGCGTGGCCTACTATAACAGGTTATCATTTTATGCAAGTTTCATGACTCACTCTATAATATAGAATTTAAAGATTAATTTTAGCCAATCAAAAATTGTCTTACATGTGTAGAATCATTACCAACTGCTGTTGAGTAGTAAAATAGTGCTAACAGACGTTATAGTTACGTGTTGGTTATCCTAAACAAATTTATGTTGAACATATGGAAAATACATTAACAAAGCGTTAAAAATAAACAGAGTGTTAATTTAACATTCGTTAAGCAAAATTAAACATTACTTGGACAAACTCGCCATTAGTTTTAATAAGTTACAAAGATTACGGAGAGCGGAATAAGCCTACTGTCGTGTCTGAGCTGAAATTTACTAGTGTTGCTTGAGGCATGTGTCCCACTCGTCTGCAATTACCGGAAGTGAATTATCTTGTCTAAACTGGCAATTGGGAATCTGGTCGGGACGTCTAGTAAGCAAGGGGTTCAGTTAATATGCAAATCGGCCAGTCAGTTAAGCAATACGTTAGTGACCCGATGCCCCGCGCATATATTGTCGGCCGTCAGGGACTCACGTGCAGGTGCTGCTCTCATGTATGCCTGTGGGATTATATGCGCTTCCCTCAGAGTGTTCACAGCGGGTGGAATGCCCTGGAGTAGAGCCATACTCTCTGCTCCTTCGGGCATGCGTGTGGCCTAAGAAGCAGCTAGATTATGGGACTGCACAATGTGGGACTTGGACGATAAACATTTCAGCGTAATGACGATAACAAAGAAGTGTTAAATTTCTGGCGTCGGAAACTGCACACCAAAATTTTCTACCTGGATTTCGGTCATATAGGAGGAATTGCCCACAAATATTTTCTACCTGGATTTCGGTTATATAGGAGGAACTGCACACCAACATTTTCTAGCTGGATTTCGGTCATATAGGAGGAACTGCACACCAACATTTTCTACCTGGATTACGGTCATGTAGGAGGAACTGCTCACCAATATTTTTCTACCTGAATTACGGTCATATAGGAGGAACTGCACATCAACATTTTCTACCTCGATTACGGTCATATAGGAGGAAGAGCACACTAAAATTTTCTACCTGGATTACGGTCATATAGAAGGAACTGCACACCAAAATTTTCTACCTGGATTACGGTCATATAGGAGGAAGTGCACACTAAAATTTTCTATCTGGATTACGGTCATATAGGAGGAAGTGCACACTAAAATTTTCTACGGTCATATAGGAGGAACTGCACACCAACATTTTCTACCTGGATTACGGTCATATAGGAGGAACTGCACACCAACATTTTCTACCTGGATTACGGTCATATAGGAGGAACTGCACACCAACATTTTCTACCTAGATTACGGTCATATATGAGGAACTGCACACCAACATTTTCTACCTGGATTACGGTCATATAGGAGGAACTGCACACTAACATTTTCTACCTGGATTACGGTCATATAGGAGGAACTGCACAACAACATTTTCTACCTGGATTACGGTCATATAGGAGGAACTGCACACCAATATTTTCTACATGGATTGCGGTCATATAGGAGGAACTGCACACCAACATTTTCTACCTGGATTTCGGTCATATAGGAGGAACTGCACATCAACATTTTCTACCTGGATTACGGTCATATAGGAGGAACTGCACACCAACATTTTCTACCTGGATTACGGTCATATAGGAGGAACTGCACACCAACATTTTCCACCTGGATTACGGTCATGTAGGATGAACTGCACACGAACATTTTCCACATGAATTTTGGTCATATAGGAGGAACTGCACACCAACATTTTCCACCTGGATTACAGTCATGTAGGAGGAACTGCATACTAACATTTTCCACATGGATTTCGGTCATATAGGAGGAACTGCACACCAACATTTTCCACCTGGATTACGGTCATGTAGGAGGAACTGCACACCAACATTTTCTACCTGGATTACGGTCATATAGGAGGAACTGCACACCAACATTTTCTACCTGGATTACGGTCATATAGGAGGAACTGCACACCAATATTTTCTACCTAGATTACGGTCATATATGAGGAACTGCACACCAACATTTTCTACCTGGATTACGGTCATATAGGAGGAACTGCACACCAACATTTTCTACCTGGATTACGGTCATATAGGAGGAACTGCACACTAACATTTTCTACCTGGATTACGGTCATATAGGAGGAACTGCACAACAACATTTTCTACATGGATTGCGGTCATATAGTAGGAACTGCACACCAACATTTTCTACCTGGATTTCAGTCATATAGGAGGAACTGCACATCAACATTTTCTACCTGGATTACGGTCATATAGGAGGAACTGCACACCAACATTTCCTACCTGGATTACGGTCATATAGGAGGAACTGCACACCAACATTTTCCACCGGGATTACGGTCATGTAGGATGAACTGCACACGAACATTTTCCACATGGATTTTGGTCATATAGGAGGAACTGCACACCAACATTTTCCACCTGGATTACAGTCATGTAAGAGGAACTGCATACCAACATTTTCCACATGGATTTCGGTCATATAGGAGAAACTGCACACCAACATTTTCTACCTGGATTACGGTCATATAGGAGGAACTGCACATCAACATTTTCTACCTCGATTACGGTCATATAGGAGGAAGAGCACACTAAAATTTTCTACCTGGATTACGGTCATATAGAAGGAACTGCACACCAAAATTTTCTACCTGGATTACGGTCAGTCATATAGGAGGAAGTGCACACTAAAATTTTCTACCTGGATTACGGTCATATAGGAGGAAGTGCACACTAAAATTTTCTATCTTGATTACGGTCATATAGGAGGAAGTGCACACTAAAATTTTCTACGGTCATATAGGAGGAACTGCACACCAACATTTTCTACCTGGATTACGGTCATATAGGAGGAACTGCACACCAACATTTTCTACCTGGATTACGGTCATATAGGAGGAACTGCACACCAATATTTTCTACCTAGATTACGGTCATATATGAGGAACTGCACACCAACATTTTCTACCTGGATTACGGTCATATAGGAGGAACTGCACACCAACATTTTCTACCTGGATTACGGTCATATAGGAGGAACTGCACACTAACATTTTCTACCTGGATTACGGTCATATAGGAGGAACTGCACAACAACATTTTCTACATGGATTGCGGTCATATAGTAGGAACTGCACACCAACATTTTCTACCTGGATTTCAGTCATATAGGAGGAACTGCACATCAACATTTTCTACCTGGATTACGGTCATATAGGAGGAACTGCACACCAACATTTCCTACCTGGATTACGGTCATATAGGAGGAACTGCACACCAACATTTTCCACCGGGATTACGGTCATGTAGGATGAACTGCACACGAACATTTTCCACATGGATTTTGGTCATATAGGAGGAACTGCACACCAACATTTTCCACCTGGATTACAGTCATGTAAGAGGAACTGCATACCAACATTTTCCACATGGATTTCGGTCATATAGGAGAAACTGCACACCAACATTTTCTACCTGGATTACGGTCATATAGGAGGAACTGCACATCAACATTTTCTACCTCGATTACGGTCATATAGGAGGAAGAGCACACTAAAATTTTCTACCTGGATTACGGTCAGTCATATAGGAGGAAGTGCACACTAAAATTTTCTACCTGGATTACGGTCATATAGGAGGAAGTGCACACTAAAATTTTCTATCTTGATTACGGTCATATAGGAGGAAGTGCACACTAAAATTTTCTACGGTCATATAGGAGGAACTGCACACCAACATTTTCTACCTGGATTACGGTCATATAGGAGGAACTGCACACCAAGATTTTCTACCTGGATTACGGTCATATAGGAGGAACTGCACACCAACATTTTCTACCTAGATTACGGTCATATATGAGGAACTGCACACCAACATTTTCTACCTGGATTACGGTCATATAGGAGGAACTGCACACTAACATTTTCTACCTGGATTACGGTCATATAGGAGGAACTGCACAACAACATTTTCTACCTGGATTACGGTCATATAGGAGGAACTGCACACCAACTTTTTCTACAGGGATTGCGGTCATATAGGAGGAACTGCACACCAACATTTTCTACCTGGATTTCGGTCATATAGGAGGAACTGCACATCAACATTTTCTACCTGGATTACGGTCATATAGGAGGAACTGCACACCAACATTTTCTACCTGGATTACGGTCATATAGGAGGAACTGCACACCAACATTTTCCACCTGGATTACGGTCATGTAGGATGAAATGCACACGAACATTTTCCACATGAATTTTGGTCATATAGGAGGAACTGCACACCAACATTTTCCACCTGGATTACAGTCATGTAGGAGGAACTGCATACCAACATTTTCCACATGGATTTCAGTCATATAGGAGGAACTGCACACCAACATTTTCTACCTGGATTACGGTCATGTAGGAGGAACTGCACACCAATATTTTCCACCTTCATTACGGTCATGTAGGAGGAACTGCACACCAATATTTTCTACCTGGATTACGGTCATATAGGAGGAACTGCACACAAACATTTTCTACCTGGATTACGGTCATATAGGTGGAACTGCACACCAACATTTTCCACCTGGATTACAGTCATGTAGGAGGAACTGCATACCAACATTTTCCACATGGATTTCGGTCATATAGGAGGAACTGCACACCAACATTTTCCACCTGGATTACGGTCATGTAGGAGGAACTGCACACCAATATTTTCCACCTGCATTACGGTCATATAGGAGGAACTGCACACCAATATTTTCTACCTGGATTACGGTCATATAGCAGGAACTGAACACCAACATTTTCTACCTGGATTACGGTCATATAGGAGGAACTGCACACCAACATTTTCTACCTGGATTACGGTCACAGTCTACTATATACAGTCACGAAGCTTAGGATGATTTTTTGCAAATCTCGCGATAGTTGCTAGCCGCTTGGAGCGCTGTGAGCACTAGGAACAATAGACTGTGCCACAGCCATCGTGATCTAATACAGGTCGTAAGACAGACCATGTAACTCGCTTAACCCGATCATGAAGGGCGGCATTTCAACCATATAAATTATTTGGAATGCATAAACTGTAACACATGTTTCTCTAAAATGTAGTTCAATTCCATTAATTAAATTTAAAACAATGATTATGAGACACTTCACACATAATTCACTTGCGAGTTAAGATGTAATATTATTTATGGTGTGAAAATTACGTTGTTCTTATGTGTAATACTTGCCTTTATTTCGATTAAATATTGCGAAATTCTTGTACATTCATTTAGGCACGATTCAATAATTTTCAATTGCACCGCACGGATATTTAGATATGTTGAAATTATAGATTATGTTTACTATACTAGTTGCCTCTTTCTGTCTAAATTTAGTGATCTCCAATGCCTTGCCATTAATATGAAAATTATAGGTTATGTTTACTATATTTACCTTATATTCCTAAATTCGCAATCATACATTATAATTAAGCATAATATCATGTATGATACCCCGGACATTCATTTTCCCTGTATTTTAATACTACAATTGAGTACTAAATTATTGTATTTATCTACGACTTAAGAGACGAAGTAACACAATTGTACGTACACTATTTTCATAGCAGTGGTATGGTAAATGTTTTGCCTAAAAGTAAGGAAAATAGATGTGCTAAATTGAAATCACAATATACATTCTTATTTGTTAAACCTCAAAATAGCTTCCATTCTAAACTTGAAACGTTGACGCGAACAGATTATGTTAACATGTAAAATTCTCTTCAAATCAAAATAACACATTTTTGTAATTATTTCTGCAACATATTATGCAACAAGAAGTAAACCGAACTTATTGACACATTACACTAAATAAAGCTTAGCAATGATACGCAATAAAGTTATAATATAATATTTCACTGAGCTCCATACACTGAAATAGAAAACCCGAACATACATTACGGCCTGGTCTAGATCGAAAAGGCATTGACTGTGCCGTATTTCGTATTTTTGTGAAAAGCTATGTATACTGTGAAATGTTCGTTATCGATTGTAATAACTTTAAATGGCTAAAATACAATAATTATAATAATAATATTGGACAAGGAGACGTTTGTAGTACTATAAATTGTAAGGAAAATAGGTTGGAGTTATCCTTCTTCCGAAAGATCCAGGAAGGTGAGTTTGTGGAATATTATATATATTATGTGAAAATAATATATAAACCTCATGTATTTCATATTTCAATAGTGGAAGGAAGGTGTTAATATTTTCAAAAGAACACGATATCGAAAGTACAATACATTTTATGGTCTGCTAGGGAAAGAGTCTGTGATGAGGCGTTAGTAGCAATCCTGGTGGTGGGCAACTACCTATGGATGCATATTTCAACTGTCTACGTTTGCATTTTTAGTAAGTATTAAGCTTCGTGACTGTATATACTAGACTGTGTTACGGTCATATTGGAGGAACTGCACACCAACATTTTCTACCTGCGATGAAAGAGTAATGGAACGGAGAAAAATTCTCTCCGGCGCCGGGATTTGAACCCGGGTTTTCAGCTCTACGTGCTGACGCTTTATCCACTAAGCCACACCGGATTCCACCCCGGCGTAGGAAGAATCGTTCTCAGTTTTTAAGTTCCAACTCTTTGGTTCCCTCTGGTGGCCGCCCTCTGCACTACGTCATACATATCTATGAACCTAGGACCGAAGTCCACACATGTGCTGATGTGCACTCGTTATGAGTGACTAGTTGGCCGGCATCCGACGGAATAAGCGCCGTCTTAAATCACGAAGTGATTTACGCACATGTGTGGACTTCGGTCGTAGGTTCATAGATATCTATGACGTAGTGCAGAGGGCGGCCACCAGACGAAACACAAGAGTTGGAACTTAAAAACTGAGACAGAATTTTTCTCCGTTCCATTACTCTTTCATCGTATGATGACGCAGAATATCTGCATGGAAATATCATATGTACTTCGGTACATTATAATAATATATATTTTCTACCTGGATTACTGCCATATGGAAACTGCACACCTAAATATTTTCTACCTGCTTTGCCAATACTATAGACAGTTTTTAATTTACCAAACTATTTCAATTTTGTTCCAAATGGAGCGTCTGTTTACATCTGAAAGTGAACGAGGTAATTTAGTACTGGTATATGACGACTGTAAATTTTATAAAGCCAAGGAATTGAAAAACTATGAAGTAATGTGGAGGTGTTGTGTTAGAAAATGCAATGCGAAAATTTATAGCTTGCTGAACATTATAGAAGTTATTAGAGAACGCGGTGGATATAACATGTGGTGAACATTAGTCTATTAAATTGCCAAATGATTAATACAGCTACAAAAGAAAAGCCATCGATGTTGTTAATAGTACAGTAAGTCATCAAAAATATGTCATGCTGTTTGTCAAATCTTGCCCACAGAAAACCTGAAAGTGCGTGACCTATCTCGAATAGAAGATAACTTATACAAATCGTGAAGGAAACTTCAACCTCTTCTACCTAAATGGCAACCCGAAGTTCATGACAGGCTGTGTCATTTAAACTTTATTACTAAACGAAGCGAATTACAAGAAATCGGGGATTTCTTCGCTAAGGAACTGGTTGAGGTAAAACCGATAGGTACTAGACTTGAGAAATTTGCAGATTATTTACTATAAACGTATATCTCCGAAGATACAATTTTTCCTTCCACTGCAGGTATGCTCATTCTCTGACTCCCGATTACGTTCTGTAATCACAACCTTCGAATGTAGAGCGTGCTGTTCCCCGTTCGAAGCTCGACGGATGACTGCGGAAGGCAGTTCAAGTACTTAGTAAACGCAGTGCGGGACAATGACAGTCAAAACCTTCTGTAAGCAAAGTATGATTCCGTACAGTGTGGGAGGAAGACTATTTTTGTTGTGAAAACGTAAAGTGTTTACTATGTTGTAAGGTATTGTCAGGAATACTACTGAACAACATAAAACATTATACGCTCTGCCATCCAGAACATGCCCAAGTGACAGGGAAGCTGTTTTCTGCAATATGTATTCATATATCGACATTATTATTCTTATTATTATTATTACTGCTACTGCTATTGCTACTGTTACTGCTACTGCTGGTGCTGCTGTTAGTGTGGTGATTTTATTCCAACAGAATTACATGTTATGATAAAATAATTTTTCAGGGGTGCAATGTGCACTACAGTTTCAAGAATTGAAATCACATCATGATAGGCCAAAATTTGAAGAGAGTCGAACAATTCAGAGTCTATGTTTAGGAGCAAGTTATGTAGTATGTTGGGAATTAGCTAAGGCATTAAAAACCCTTCACGGATGGTGAACTTGTAAAGAAATCTATGGTGCCTGAACAAAATATAGTTAATTATATCTCTGTACTGAAACAGCTCAAATGTGGATTCACAGAACATAGATTTAATGATTTTAGACTTATGGAAAGTGATATTAATCTCTTTGTTAATCCTTTCATAGTAAATTTAGTACAATCCGTGAGAATGCAGTTCCAGGATGAGTTAATTGATTTACAAAGTCACGTAGAATTCTGATGCAGAGAATATGACTTGCCAAGCATAGAAGCATTAAAAATGAACAAAACGCAATATCCCAAGATGAGCTTATTCGCTGTCACTCGAAATATGTGTGCAAGCAATTATTTTCGAGAATGAAGGCTGCTAAATCTAAAAATCCAAACATAGATCCCGATTAACAGTTGAGAATCTTTTGTGCATTGCAGTAAATTCGTTGGAAATACATATCCGATTTCTTGCAGAAAAGAATACACATGTTGAATGTGGAATATGAAATTGACATTATTTATGATGCAATAGTATCCTAACTGTATAAAATATAATGGACAATGTAATAACTGAATATTACAGTGTATACTTTTTCCTTTTTAAAATTCAGTTTATTGTTCCGTATTTGTAAGAGTGCAAGAACTATGCTACGGGCGGTGCTGCAATGTAGTTGCGGAGCCCAGTCCGTACACTGTGTGTGTTATGCAGTGCAGCATCATCCGTGTAATCGGCGCTTTTACAATTTTGAGCATACCTGTTCTACTGTATGGGCTGCCCTGACTGCATCGACCTCTCGCACAACAAATGGCTGTGAATCATTTCACAAGCATTGTAATTTCAGTTTTTACAGCAGTAATATTTCATTGTATAAATTCTTGAATCAACTTTTGGACATACAAACTGAGACTTATATTATTAAACTTAAAAGCAATGAAGAAAGTAACCGAAGTTTCAATGTAAAGTCAGCCAAATGCAAAAGAAACATATTTTGTAAATTGTGCAGTTTCCGGATAAGATTAGTAAAACCCTTGTGAATCAGTGTGCAATATCCGGGTAAGATTAGTGGGTCCCTCGAAAAGCGGTGTGCAGTTTCAGGATCAAAGTGTGCAGTTTCTGTCTACCCGTTAAATTGTTTAAGGCCAGTTCCGGTCTAACAGTGTGTTGACAGTTAAAATTTTCACGCCATATTTTTGTAGTCCTCCCAACATTTTCCTTCTAAGTTCTAGAAATTATACTAATAATCGCTAATACAATTTCGCGGGATATCAGCCGAGTTAAGATTTTGGAATGCTCCAAGCTTTCGGCTGCTATCTCTGCAGCCATCTTCAGGGAAGTGATGTCCGAACAGAAAGTCGAAAGGTAATATAGATGTTAGGCTGTCTCAGGTGAAACGGGATTGGTTGGAGGATCGGCCAATCCGGGGCCGGGAATTGTCATCCCTCGTAAGCTCCGCCTATCCCGGGATTCCTGTGTGAAGTTTGGCGGGCGGCGAGCCATGTTCCGCCGGTTGCAATCGGTTGCCGTCCTCGGTCCGTGCTCTTCATGACCTTGATTGTAAGAGGACCTAAGTTGGTCCAAGGCCGGTGTCCATGCCTGACTGAGCTGGAGTCCACTGTCCACTCGGACATCACTTCCCTGAAGATGGCTGCAGAGATAGCAGCCGAAAGCTTGGAGCATTCCAAAATCTTAACTCGGCTGATATCCCGCAAAATTGTATTAGCGAACCAACGCCGAGAAAGCCACAAATCATACATATACTAATAATAAAAATAACGTAAAATTATAGCTATTTATTATTTTCCGCATAGACAAGAAGCTGATGTAATCTTTCCCGTGGCATATTTTTAGGTTCGTAACAAGCTGTTTTTACGGTGATGGGTTGTTAGCCCTTCGCCCATTCCCAAAGCTAGATAGGCTATATACAGATGGCAAATATTGATATAATTGACAGATATTATTTTTAATATTCTCGCTCAAAATGAGCCCTGTAATTGTTAGCATAACTTTGTGAATCCCTTTATAAACACGTAGATTATAACAGCCTAACATGAATTTTATAACACAAATCCTTAGTACAAATTTTAATATTAATTAAGTGGGTATAAGAAGTAAATGTTGATTATCCGTTTGTGTTTAGGAAAACTGGAGGGAAAATGTGTCCACGGAACTACTGGAGTACCAGCAGTTGATTGTGGAAGCTATCCAGAATGGATTCGATGGCACAGACAACGTCAATCAAAGCCTGAAGTGGTCTTTCTCTGGAGCCTTCCTCTACTCCTTGACCGTCATTACTACTATTGGTAAGTTATTGCAATTTTTGTCATATAAACAAGCAGAGATGGATGTTGTACTGCACATAATTTGTAGAAAAAGAAATTCAGTTTGGAGAGACTGCAGTTACGTTGAAATAAAAGGTTATACTCATAGTTATTACGAGCGGTGAATGTACTCGATGTCTACAGTCACGACATAGTCCTCACGGATATTTCTTACATTTCGATGTCGTAAAACCAAGGAGAAAGTCTGTGATCATATTCGTCTCTTGTAATTTCTACAATATATTCCATTTTTATGTCTTAATTTAATGGCTTAATGGTTTACAACAAAATATAAGTAATTCGACTGACATAAAAATATAGATATTGTGACAGCGGCGTGAGATTCGAACTCACGACCAGCGTCCCGCAAGAGAGCAGACCGCGCGTGAGCCGACGCGGGCTTCACGGAGCACTTTGGGATGGCGCGTGGCGGAGAGAGGGGAAAGGGCGTACGTGGCGAGGGAGTTTGCGCGCGCATCTTCTGCTTGCCTAGAGAGGCCGAGAAATCCGTCGAAGTGGAAGAATCGCGAATTCGAACTTTCGAGGCTACGTCGCTGTGGTTATAAATTACGGACGCGAAGGAACGACAGCGGTTTTCAGTTGATTAGTCAGCCAGTCAGTGAGAAAGCCAGAGCAAGCAAGCCAGACTTGTGTACCGGAGTTCGACTCGAGTGTGCGTCCGCAACTGCGTCAGCATCCGAAGGCCTGAGTTCGAGTGCAGTGGACCGCAGTTGGAGGGACCTGAGTTCGAGTACAGTGAACTGTCTCTGAAGGTCTGTGGTTCGAGATTCTGTGAACTCGAGTGACTGAGCTAGAAGAACTGTGAACTGAGAACTGACAGTTCTGATTTGTAAATAGTGCTTTGTAAATATTAGTTAAGATTAACAGTTCATTGTTGTTCGTAATAGTCCAAGTAAATTGTCATTGCCGTCAGTGAAGTGCTATAACGAATACTGTGTTGAGTGAAAATCCTGTTGTTGACGAGAGCGTTTAAGGTGAATTGTAGAAAGAAATTATTGTTGGAAGAATAAAATCCTATTGTTGAGTTGAAATAAATTTACAATATATTAATTTTGCAATATTATACTTCTTCTTCTTCTTTGGCACTACGGCCCTTGTAGTCTAGCCTTGGCCTCCCTTAGGATCTTGGTCCATTCCTGTCCAACCAGAGCCTTCTGCCGCCATCTTCTCACGCCTAGAGTCCTTAAATCATTCTCCACTCCATCCAACCATCTTAGTTTCTGTCTGCCAATATTGCGCCTGCCTTCTGGTTTTGTGTTTAGAATCTTTTCTGGTATTCTCTGATCATTCATCCTGATTACATGTCCTAACCATTCCAACCTACGGGCTTTGATTTCAGCAACAATATCTCGAGATTTATATTGAGTTTTCAGTTCTGTATTATATCTAATTCTCCAGTGCCCATTCTCATATTTAGGACCATAGATTTTCCTTAGAATTTTTCTTTCCCATGTCATCAGTTGTTGTTCCATTTTCTTCGACAGAGTCCAAGTTTCACTGCCATAAAGCACAATTGTCTTACGACTGTTTTATGTAATGTAAGTTTTGCTTTTTTTACTTATGCATCTTGCTCTCAAAGTTTTGTTAAGGAATATTATACTTATCGGACCAAATATGTCTTTGGAATTTTCTATGCAATTGATTCTGACCTATGAGAGTCAGAGCCTGAAAACAGAATTAGATTCTGGACAGTTTCTATCTAAATAGTCCATCCTCTTTCGTTGCAAATGAATTCGTGGTACTTGATTCTATGCACAAGTATGATAACCTACGAATACACCATCGAGGACAGCGGGGTTGAAATAGTTTATGAATGTGAATAATTCGATGCTGGTGACATCGCAAACTTCGATCGCTTGGAGAGGTTAAAATTTTGCAAATGTCATACATCAATTTCCACGTCGTGCGGTGGCATCAAACTGTACGTTTACACTTGGTCATCAGCTTTTGTTGTGTAGGGTTAATTTTTATATGTACGATGATGAGGATGGGTTTGGGGGACGCCATACAAAATGCGTCGGCTCGCATGTGGCTGTCAGACAAACGTAATTATGACATTGTTTCATTTGCGGTGAATTCGATTTGGTTCATCGCTGAACATACCGAATTAGGCACCTCTGGATTTCTGGGTATGAGGGATGCCCAACTATGAAAATTTATTTCGACTAAGATTGGAAACATAATTACCAAATATTTGGAGCTCCTACACCAGGAGTCGCCATCTCAGTGCACTATGGTGCACGCACAGTTTGCTCGCTGCTCAGTTCTATCCCTGCAGCAGGAGTTGGGGGGGGAAGGAATCAGGTGATGGGAGTGGCGTCCGTTCACTTGTTCAACCCTTTTAATCAGTCTCTAATAATTATAATAAACATGGAAGAAACATGTAATTTATTTATTTTAAGAGGAACTGTGTAATAAGTAAACAGCTTTTCAGTTTAAGACAAGAAACAAGTTGTATTTTGCCGTTATGTATTGTATCGGTTTTGAAAGTAAAGTTTTTTTTTTATATTAAAGTAATTGAGAACTTACAGACCTATAGTCCTAATGCATTTTCACTATTACGAAATATTAAACAAATCGAATCCATTAGCAATATTTAAATCATGTCATCCTATTCCTTTGTTCAAGTGTCGTCAATAAAATAAAATAAATTATCCATTTTTATCTGACACTATATATTACAAAATCAATTATTTTTTATTATATATAACATATGGAACATATTATCGTTACTGTTACAAGGCTAAAGTAGGCTTAAATTATTTTATTACAATTTAAGTAAGAAATTATAAAATTTATTTTCGCTGTTCGTTAGCATTGGTTTTTCTGGATTTTTAAATCACTTTTTAGTTTAAGACAGCAAGCAAGTAGTACTCTTTCGTTATGTATTCCAGCGGTTTTGAAAGCAAATAGTTTTTTTTTCATATTAAAGTAATTGAGAACTTACAGACATATAACGCATTTTCACTGTTACAAAATATTAAACAAATCGAATCCATTACTAATATTTAAATCCTGTCATCCTATTCCTTTGTTTAAGTGTCGTCAATAAAAAAAATTAATTATGCATCGAAGAAGGCATTGTAAATTATGCTCAGAAAGTTGGCTTCTGTGATGGGATGCGTTGGCTTGGCTTGACACACTGCACACTACTACCTCCTCAGCCAGCGTCCTTATTTCTCAGTGACAAACTAGATGTAATAATAATTGTTTATATTTTATACATAATACATTAAGAAAGCAGAATCTCACGCTCAAACTAGTTAGAAGGTCGTTGAAATCAGTCCTGCTACATCAAAGGTACCGACGCGAAGTCTCCATACTGTATAATTATCTATACGCTGCTCTGACTGAGATCACTCACTACTGGTCTGTCACCTCGCGCCACAGTTCAGCTGTCTTGTGACTCTTGACGTACATTACGTCATTCAAATTCATTATCACAGATCGAAAATAGCCCAACATGACTACTTTTAACCCTTAAATTGGCAAAACTTCATTTCCGACACTAGTTTATTAAACTGTGTCGGACTGTAAAGAAAACAACTATCGCAATGTCTATATTACAACTATTTTTAACAAAATGATCTGCCCTCAATGAGGGTGACCATAAAGATCCAGAATAAAAGCACTACAGAAATAATTTAGAAAGACAAAAAGAATAAATACGGGAATTGTTTAGTAAAACATCCAGAGAAATGCAAACCCAAAAGAATCGTCAATGGCCAAAATATAAATGGTAATGTAATATTTGGATTGAATCCTTAAGAATATCCAATAAAAATTTTTGAATTTAAAAAAATCGGAGACCGAGTGCTTTTAAAATATTCCATGTGAATTTAGGAAGAGTGCCACGCGCATTGTGTTGGTTGTTCCTTCATTACAAATGGAGAGATATTTAAATACAGACTAAGCCAATATACTAGTGTTTTTACTGCTGAACTCTATGCTTTTTACAGAGTTTTATTGTTTTTAATTAGGCAACCTCGGGGCAGATTCCTTATCTGTTCCGACTCTTTAAGTGCCATCCAGTCCTTGCAGTCTTTTAATTGTGATGATCCGCTTGTCTTAAGAACTCAGCAGCTGTTCCATACTCTCTTTTGCTCTGATTATGAGATTGGAGTAGTGTGGATTCCTAGCCATGTAGGGATTGCAGGAAATGAGGCCGCGAATGCTGCAGCCAGGGCTGGTGCACTGAATGGCTCTCTGGTATATTGGCGCGAGAGGTGGCAGGACATTCGAAACTACTTGAAATATAAAATTTGGTGGCAATGGGAAGGAGAATGGTCTGCACAAGAGGGAAACAGATTACGAAATATAAAGAATACTGTTAGAGTTTGGGATTCGTCTACAAGAGCGTCGCGACACGAGGAGGTTTTACTCACCCGGTTGAGGATTGGCCATTGTCATCTGACACACGGCCATCTCCTACGTGGCGAACCTCAGCCGGAGTGCGATATGTGCCATGTTGCACTTACGGTGGAACACTTTTTATTGCGTTGCAGGAAATATGACCATGCACGGAGGCAATATGGAATTCGGCCGACATTACGTGACGCTCTTGGAAATGATTTTAATTGTACAAATGCAGTTCTGAGATTTTTATCAAATACAGGTTTGAATAAGGTGATTTAGTTTTTTATTGATCCGTTTTACTTATCCTCCGGACCCTTTACATCCGGAGGTTACATTTGTTGTTTTATATTTGATTTTAGATTGTTGACATTTCGGACTTTATACATCCGAATATTTTATAAAATTTTATGGTTTTGAAATATGATTCACAAGTTATCTCTGGTGGCCTTAGTTTTATTGTTTTATTTGTTCGTCTTGAATACCACCTAGTGTGGTAGAATTGCTCACTATTATGATTCTGTAGAAATCACCTTACAGTATGTATACTGCATTTGTGTGCCTCGTTTTATCTTGACAACGCTTTTTAGTTCTTTTAGCACTCTGATTATTATACTATTTATGTATTTGTTATATTAAGAATTTTAGATAAGGGCGCAAATAGCCATAGTAGCTGACGCGCCCTTCTTAAACCCTACTACTACTACTACTACTACTACTACTACTGCCACGTGCACCAAACAAAAAACCAGAAACACTCCACTGACTAGTGGGAATGTTACATTTCTCACTTAGGTAAGGGATGCAGGACTCATAAATGGATTTCTTCTCCTCATCAACGTGTTGTGCCTGCAGGGCATCCCTCTCAAACCGGATTGTAGGATCAAGAATGATTCCCTTAGATTGAGTCCTGTGGATGGCTACAATATCAGGTTCGAATCTAAGGATGAAACGCAGTGGATCTCCTCGTATACTTCCCATCCACGACGCTTGAGGACATCAGCAATACCGGTCCTGGCCTTATGGTGTCGATTGTTGCGCAGCAGCTCCGTTTTTCGACAGAACCCCAACACGTGACCAAGAGTTTCCGTCTCGTTGCAGCCAGGATGGCGACAACGGGTTGTGTTGAAACTTCTGCCGGGCACAGATCTAACCGCAGATAGATTGCTGAACATCTTAATTGCATTAATATATTCTGAAATGGATAAATTTGCTTTTGATGACATCCAGGAATTTGCCTTCGGGCACTCAGAATACCTTTGCCTTTATGACGTAATTTACACCATGATTCAAAACTTCTGTTCCGCAAGATCTCCCTCAATTGTCGATCTTTAGTGTTGGGAGCAATAGAAGACTTATTGATGTTTAGTCTACGTAGACTCAGTTGCTGTTCAATGTGCAGGTTCCTTACAAAGTTAAGATGCATATCATTAATACGGTGAAGACGATTACAGATGTTGTAATTTTGAATGCTGGCCTCCCACTCTGCACAAAGAATTCCCAAACCTCGGACTTTTTTACTTGCGTATAACATTGAATTTGGCGTATCATCGGGCAGCATCATAATTTCCTCCACAGCACTTCTAATAATTTTGTCAAGATCTCGTAAGAATGTATCAGATAACTGAGGTAATGGAGCACATTGCAGTGGGTAAATCAAACCTGGCCATATGTTGTATAATATTGTAGCATTGTGTAATTTTGGTTATTTAATTCTTCTACCAATTTTTTTATTGTTCTATTAAAATTATAGGATATAATATTAACCTTTTGTATCCTATAGGATACTTTGTCAATTTAAGTGTTAAGTATGAAGATTGTTGAATCCGAGCCTGTATTCAGATCTTCTCTAACACGCCAGGTTTTTCTGTATTTTTTTTGGAAATAACGAAAAATTTCAAAATTGAAACAAGAATTTCAAAATTGTCAAATAAGGTGCATTATTTTTAAAGAATAAATTTTAAGGCCATAATATAACATTCGAGAGTATATAATTATTTATTAAACCTTAAATTAATATTAATAAAGGTAATTTTAGTAATAATTATTAATGAAAAGTGTTTTATGTAAAATATTTTACTATACAGTAATACTATCATTGCCATCAAACAGAAGTTTAGTTGACAATCAGTAAATAGTGTTCTTTTCTACAAGGTCTTCTGGTTTGTTACACATGGCCGGCTACATGAAATTCCACTTTCAATTTTTTATGTGTGGATTTCTTAAGGCAATATTAATTCCATATGTACCATAGTTTGAAATACACATGGTATAATCATATTATATTATTAGTTACTTACTTACTTACAAATGATTTTTAAGGAACCCGCAGGTTCATTGCCGCCCTCATATAAGCCCGCCATCGGTCCCTATCCTGTGCAAGATTAATCCAGTCTCTATCATCATATCCCACCTCCCTCAAATCCATTTTAATAGTATTCTTCCATCTACATCTCGGCCTCCTCAAACGTCTTTTTCCCCCCGGTCTCCCAACCAATAATCTATATGCATTTCTGGATTCGGCCATACGTGCTACATGCCCAGCCTATCTCAAACATCTGGATAACGTAATAATAATAATAATAATAATAATAATAATAATAATAATAATAATAATAATGATAATAAAACTAATTCAAATCCATTCACAATTTATATTTGAAATGATACATATGAACATATACCCGAAATGAGCATATGCTCGTGCTCGGGTACAGTCCAGTAGTCTACATAAATTTTACAGAGATCAACAATAATGTTCATGATGGAAATAATAGTAACAATAATAATAATAATAATAATAATAACAATAATAATAGAATATCCGTGACGTTGATGATAAAAAGATAGTAATAAAAATCAATCCATTAATAATAATAATAATAATAATAATAATAATAATAATAATAATAATACTTATTTACGTACTTACTGGCTTTTAAGGAACCCGGAGGTTCATTGCCGCCCTCACATAAGCCCGCCATTGGTTCCTATCCTGAGCAAGGTTAATACAGTCTCTATCATTATATCCCACCTCCCTCAAATCCATTTTAATATTATCTTCCCAACTACGTCTCGGCTTCCCCAAAGGTATTTTTCCCTCCGGCCTTCCAACTAACACTCTATATGCATTTCTGGATTCGCCCAAACGTGCTACATGTCCTGCCATCTCAAACGTCTGGATTTTATGTTCCTAATTATGTCAGGTGAAGTATACAATGCGTGCAGCTCTGCGTTGTGTAACTTTCTCCATTCTCCTGTAACTTCATCCCTCTTAGCCCGAAATATTTTCCTAAGAACCTTATTCTGAAACACCCTTAATCTCTGTTCCTCTCTGAAAGTGAGACCTCAAGTTTCACAACCATACAGAACAACCGGTAATATAACTGTTTTAGCACGTATGGGCGAATCCAGAAATGCATATAGAGTGTTAGTTGGGAAACCGGAGGGAAAAAGACCTTTAGGGAGGCCGAGACGTAGATTGGAGGATAATATTAAAATGGATTTGAAGGAGGTGGGATATGATGATAGAGACTGGATTAATCTTGAACAGGATAGGGACCGATGGCGGGCTTATGTGAGGGCGGCAATGAACCTTCGGGTTACTTAAAAGCCATTTGTAAGTAAGTAATAATAATAATAATAATAATAATAATAATAATAGTAATAAAACAAAAATATTTATAATAATAAAACAAGTAGTAAGACGGATAAAATAAAATATAAAACCACCCAGCGAGCGTTAACACATCTTAAATAAGCATATAATAACCAGAAAAGAAATGACGAACTCGAAAATCAACAGAAAAGCACGTTGCATCGCAGACGACAGCAACCGCCGTATTGACATTGTGTTGTGCATTATTGGTAGAAGGGGGGAGCCGAAGGTCTACGTAACTGCCGTTCTCTTCGAATCTTCTGATATAATCATGGGAAGTTAATGCTGAAAAACAAAACGTCTACGAGTCAAAATATTCATTATTACCAGGATAAACACAAATAATACTGAAATATATTAATCAAGTCTCAGATCTCCCCTTTTGTGCAAGAGGTATCATATCAAAAAATTTTATGAATGGCGGGGAAAATATAAATTTCAAGAACTCACTAATGACAGAGACAGTGACAAGTACAATCACGTGTATCTGTGGCGATGCTAAGAAATCATTTATTGGAGATATACACTGTTATTAATTAAGAAAATGATCTATTTATATTTATTACAATGTTTTATCTTATAGGTTACATGCATCAGATAAATACAATAAAAATTAGTACCATATAATGCTAGTAACACTTAAAATAATAATAAAATTAAACAAGTATCATACAAACATTTTCACTTTATTTTTAAACTTAAGAATGTGTAAATTGCTGAGGTCTGGATTATTTTTCAATACTGAATTGTATAGTCTTGGTCCATAATTCCTACTGCGTCTTAAACCAGCTGTAGTGTGGCATTTAGATTGTGCCAAAAGAGTTGGGACATTTCTTCTGGTGTTATGTATATTTTAATTAATAATAATTAAGATAATTAAATATTAATAATACTTACTTACTTAATGGCTTTTAAGGAACCGGGAGATTCATTGCCGCCCTCACATAAGCCCGGCATCGGTCCCTATCCTGAGCAAGATTAATCCATTCTCTATCATCATATCCCACCTCCCTCAAATCCATTTTAATATTATTTTCCCACCTACGTCTCGGCCTCCCCAAAGGTCTTTTTCCCCTCCGGCCTCCCAACTAACACTCTATACGCATTCCTGGATTAGCCCATACGTGCTACATGTCCTGCCCATCTCAAACGTCTGGACCAAATCTTATAACCTTTTTTCCTTTGCTGTGGTCGTGCTGGAGAATCAGTCCCATTCCGAGGCTTACTGTTAGGTTTCGTAATAAACTGTATTTTACGGTGATGGGTTGTTAGCCCTTCGTCCACCCCCAAGCTGGAGAACCACCCCTTATCGGCTGTCCACGACTGCTTATTCAATATATTCGCAGCTACCCTCTATATCTGGATGCCGTCTCCTCTATCCGCAACCTGAGGACGCGCCATGCCGTGGTGATAGGGACCCACAATACATGGAAATAATAATAATAATAATAATAATAATAATAATAATAATAATAATAATAATAACAATAATAATAATCACAGAGGGTTTGGAATTGAACGGGTTACATCAGCTTCTTGTCTATGCTGATGACGTGAATATGTTAGGAGAAAATCCACAAACAATTAGGGAAAACGCGGAAATTCTTCTTGAAACAAGTAGAGCGATAGGGTTGGAAGTAAATCCCGAAAAGACTAAGTATATGATTATGTCTCGTGACCAGAATGTTGTACGAAATGGAACTTTAAAAATTGGAGATTTATCCTTCGAAGAGGTGGAAAAATTCAAATATCTTGGAGCAACAGTAACAAATCTAAATGACACTCGGGAGGAAATTAAACGCAGAATAAATATGGGAAATGCAAGTTATTATTCGGTTGAGAAGCTTTTGTCATCTAGTCTTCTGTCAAAAAGTCTGAAAGTTAGAATTTATAAAACAGTTATATTACCAGTTGTTCTGTATGGTTGTGAAACTTGGACTCTCACTCTGAGAGAGGAACAGAGATTAAGGGTGTTTCAGAATAAGGTTCTTAGGAAAATATTTGGGGCTAAGAGGGATGAAGTTACAGGAGAATGGAGAAAGTTACACAACGCAGAGCTGCACGCATTGTATACTTCACCTGACATAATTAGGAACATAAAATCCAGACGTTTGAGATAGGCAGGGCATGTAGCACGTATGGGCGAATCCAGAAATGCATATAGAGTGTTAGTTGGGATGCCGGAGGGAAAAAGACCTTTGGGGAGGCCGAGACGTAGATGGGAAGATAATATTAAAATGGATTTGAGGGAGATAGGATATGATGGTAGAGACTGGATTAATTTTGCTCAGGATAGGGACCAATGGCGGGCTTATGTGAGGGCGGCAATGAACCTACGGGTTCCTTAAAAGCCAGTAAGTAAGTAAGTAATAACAATAATAATAATACCAATATAATTTATCTAAGGATATGCCTATATATTAATTTCAGTATTTAGATATTTTTATGAATTTCGATTTTTTTAAAGAAAATTGGACGTGATGAAGCTAAACTACATATGGGCTTTGTAACTATTCATAGCGGGTAACTGAAAAAATGAACACTTTCCCTGTAACAGAATGGTTGCATACATTATAATCCGATAATTGAATTTTCTAATCCTACCCAAATTATCTTAGTACTGAACTATTTCCCAGTGTCTTCTCCGCAGCTAGAATCGAACCCGTAAAATTATTAAGGTAAGGACCCAAATAAGAGACACTTTTTTTTAACTGCTTATAAGTGAGGATGGGAGTGACATTTTTAATCTTAATGAGTGCAATACACACAGCATTTCGTATATTTTTAGAATTGACAATACAAAATTTAGTCAGCTTTTATTGTTATTTTAAATTATAAAAAGAAATAAAACTGGGAAATAATGATGTTTTGGAAAGAGGTTCCAAATAAGAGATACGTGTGTTATTTAACTTTATTTTTTAACATGGACAAAAATTATCATTGGGTGAAAATTGAAGCAATATATAACATTGTTAAATCATGTGGATATTCTAATAAATCCAGGAACATTTTAAAATTGAAGGGGTTAGTGCAACAGTGGACTAATTATTTTTAATTAATAGTTCAATTAATCTTTCATTGGTTCTTACGCAGACAAACTGACACGACTAGAAGCATTACCGCCTTTCGTAAACTCTCAAAGGTGAGCATCGTAATAAAACCAAATAAGGGTTCTAAATAAGAGATACTATCTCTTAATTGGACCCGTAGGTATCTCTTATTAGGGAACGGAATAAATAAAAATGAAATAGCTACCCAAGGTCATAAATTATCTTTCTTATTAGCAGTCTACCTGATTATATGCGACATTTTCCCAGCAATTTTATAAAATTAATAATAATTTTGTTGTACCTTACATTAACTGCTGTTCACTTCCTCAACAAAGACCATCAAAAAGTTCAAAATGTGAAAAATTATTTTCTTGCTCTCAGCTGCGTTGCTTACTTTCAACGGAGGTTAGACAAGGAACACGATGTCAGTTGTGACGTAAGAGCCAGTCAGATCGCAAGAGCTTGGGAGAGCGAGCAGTTGAGTCTGTCTACAGTATGTCACCCAATTACAGACACGAATAAGTATGTACAAATATTAGAAGAACTGAGTCAGGAATTTGATTGCAGATTTCAAGAGTTTGCAAATCTTCAATCTGGTATTTCCATATTTGCGACAACATTTTCAGTGAATATTGACAGTGTTCCATCATCATTGCAACTGGAAGTCATTGATTTGCAAAATGATATTGAAATGAAAGACCGCTTTGAAAACAAAAAGGATCTATCTACATTTTATACAAGATTTCCCCAGGCAAGATTCCCTCGATTGCATAGATTTGCTGCTAGGATGTTGAGCATATTCGGATCTACGTATGTATGTGAACAGTTCTTTTCTTGTATGAAGATCTGCAAACCACAACATAGAAACCACCTGTCTGATCTGAACTTGAAACATTTCTTCGCTTGTGTGTTAGCCAGATTATGACTCCAAATATTGCAAAATTAGTGCGCGAAAAAAAGAGGAAAAAAATCTCGACAAAGTGTTTAGCTTGGGCACAGTAGTTACACAAAGTGATGGTGTGTTTCAAAAGTTTAAATACAGTATACTTTGCATACTACTCACCAAGATAGGGCCTATGTAGTTTAATCTGTATATTATGTAGAGAAATGTGTGTTAAAAACACTTGAACTGTTTTCAAGTTTCCGAGTAGACAAAGTGTTTCAGTACTGCTTAAAGTATTTATTTATATGCTTGTATGTTTATAGCAGTTTCGGAATTTCATTTATATATGCAAACGCTTCTGCAAGTGGCTGTATTATGAGTTTAATGTTATTGTAAGTACATTAAATTTGATTAGAAACCAAAATATTTTGTTACATTGATTTATGAAGGTTGTACAGTTTTGTTTTCGTACAAATGTATTGTAATTGTGCTGTTCCCATACTATCTCAGAAGAATGGATCGCGCTCTGTCAGTGCATAGACGCCGCACACCACTGTTCAGATGAACCTTCTCTCCACGCTGTGCTCAGTATGCAGAGATTGCCGAGCAAAGAGCAAGGCGGCTACGTCGTATGACGTCACAGGGCACGGAACATGCCGGTCACTGTCTTAGAAGCACAAACATTGATTTACCATAGTTGTCGAAAGTTGGAAAATTATACCGGAGAAATTAACAGTCATTTGTTTACCAAGAACGACACAGCTGCGGGTTACATTGACCTGCATTGAACTCTATTCACTGGTATTACATTACCTTACTAAATTTGTCATATGTATTTCCCGTGAACGTTTTGGCATAAAAGAGAATGGTAATCCACTGCAATAAAGAGAATCAGTTAATTCGGCATTATTGTGGGCCCACTTGGCTTACACGTGTCAGTTTGATTGTGGTCCAGGCTGTTGCACTCGTTATTTTTATCCGTGTACCTGACTGATTAAATTGTTTTATTGCCGCGGGGACACCCCTGTGGCTTCGACACCTCTCCGTGTAGGCGGAGGTGCTAGCAGAACTGTTTGCTGCGTTGTGCCCGCCATTGCTTCATGAACTCGCGGTTTGGCCGGACGAACTGGCTGACCTCACTGCTGTCCGTCATTCCAGCCCGCTGGCATGCAACCTTGTTCCATATTATCCACGCCATCACATATTTTTCACTAGTTGCTAAACCAGGCAGTAATTTAACTTGTAAAACAGGCGTAATAGAAGTATTGATTTTCTGATCATGATTCCCCCAATATTTCATCCTCAACTTCCTCCTCCTCCTTTTCTTCATCATCATAATCATCAATTTATTGGGTTATTTTACGACGCTGTATCAACATCTAGGTTATTTAGCGTCTGAATGAAATGAAGGTGATAATGTCGGTGAAATGAGTCCGGGGTCCAGCACCGAAAGTTACCCAGCATTTACACGTATTGGGTTGAGGGAAAGCCCCGGAAAAAACCTCAACCAGGTAACTTGCCCCGACCGGGATTCGAACCCGGGCCACCTGGTTTCGCGGCCAGACGCGCTGACCGTTACTCCACAGATGTGGACCATAATCATCAATATCATAGTCATTTCATTTAATGTTCTGACCAAAGCCTGGTCTTTCACTGGAAACTCAGCTTTCTCCAATCTTTCCTTTTTTCTATCTTCCAATTCCAAGCCCCGGAAAAAACCTCAACCAGGTAACTTGCCCCGACCGGGATTCGAACCCGGGCCACCTGGTTTCGCGGCCAGACGCGCTGACCGTTACTCCAGAGATGTGGACCATTATCATCAGTATCATAGTCATTTCATTTAATGTTCTGACCAAAGCCTGGTCTTTCACTGGAAACTCAGCTTTCTCCAATCTTTCCTTTTTTCTACCTTCCAATTCGTTTCCTCATATGATCCACATATCTTAATGTCATCTATGATCTGATATTTTCTTCTACACCGAACTCTTCTCCCGTTCACCAATCCTTCCAGTGCATCCTTCAGTAGGCAATTTCTTCTCACCCAGTGAACAACCAATACCTTTTCCTCTTCCTGATCAGTTTCAGCATCATTCTTTCTTCACCCACACTTTACAACACTTTCATTTCTTAGTCCAGTAGAATTTAGAAATATATGAGCAATTCCTACGGTAAATGCCCCCATAGTTACTAGAGGACGTTCCACTTATTATTCATAAAAACATGTGGCTGCAGCATTTTTCTCAGAGATTGATTGGAAGAGGAGGTCCTGTTGAATGGCCAGCGCACTCCCCAGATTTAATCCCACTGGATTATTTCCTTTGGCACCGTGTTGAATGTGTTCTTTACGGGACACCAGTAGACACTGAAAGAAAACTTACTACAAGAATAGAATTGAAATATGTTGTGTGCGACTTCATCCTTACAACACCAGCAAAATTAAAGAGAATGCGACAATTTCTATAGAGACGTTACAACTCCTAAATCCAAGTTGGAGTTCGCTATTTTAACACTTTGTTTTGAATAATATTATAAATAAAACAGTTTTATAAACTGTGCATCTTAAAATCATCAAACAACTAAAGCTATAAACACTTAGTAAAAGTGTTACAACATTTAAATTTTGACCAAAATTACTCAAATGTAACAAGGTCTGTTTGCTTCCCGGTAATGTGGTTAGAAATAGAATAGAAGATCATAACATTTAAATTAGGTATTACTGAACATGAGTTCCATTCCCAAATTACCACTTATAACACCATTTAATCCTGCTTGGGACAAGTTACGTGGTTGAGGTTTTTCCGGTTTTTTCTGCAACTCATTAAGTGCAAACGCTAGGTAATTTTCAGCGCTGGACCTGGATTAATTTCGCAGGCATTATCACCTTCATGTCATTTAGACGTTAAAAAACCACAGCAGTTGATAAAGAGTCGTGATATAAAACCACAAACAATACATTTACCAGTCCTACTAGGCTATTTGGGACAAAGTTACGAAAGTATACATTTATATATTGAAACCCTATATGTTTCATTATTGAACACGTATTATAATGTAAGTATATTCCACATGGGCTATTCATAATTTATCTTCATATTATCACAATTTTACTGGTTCTTCACTAGCTCAATTGATAATTTTGGCAATAGACAATTATCTTTATGTGAAGGTTATTTTTTAATTTCTTGTAAAATTAACTTCACGACCTGTACATCTACCACAAGAATCTTTAGCCTCTCTTGCAATTTTCTCATTTTAATTTAAAAATTATCTGTCTATTTTATTCTTGTTATTCAACTAAATTCTTTACCGTTATAATGTACACATCTTAAACAGATTTGTATACTCCGATTTTCATAATTCTACATTAGTTTAAAACTGGTTTCGAAGAATTTTCTCTGCTGAAATCATTGTTATCTCCCTTGGCTTTGCAGTAGTACAGAGTGTCTCACTCAAGCTGTTCATAAATTGTTTTAGGCATCACGCATAACACGAGTAAGGGTGGACACTTCTCTTCGTTGAAATTCTCTAATTCACAACGCTTGTAATTTAGTTTTAATAATGATTGAAAACAGCTATAATCTGTACTAATAATAAATGTGTAGCCGAAATTTTTCTGGTAATTTTCGATTTTCCAAAAATAATTGGTCCTAACATATATAATTAACCTCCCTAAAACCGAAAATCGCTTTTTTGATATTTTTGTTTGTATGTCTGTCTGTCTGTCTGTCTGTCTGTCTGTCTGTCTGTATGTTTGTTACCTTTTCACGCGATAATGGCTGAACGGATTTCGATGAAAATTGGAATATAAATTAAGTTCGATGTAACTTAGATTTTAGGCTATATGGCATTCAAAATACATTATTTAAAAGGGGGATTATAAGGGGGCCTGAATTAAATAAACCGAAATATCTCGCTTATTATTGATTTTTGTGAAAAATATTACATAACAAAAGTTTCTTTAAAAATAATGTTCGATAAGTTTTATTCGTTGAAAAATTTTGATAGGACTGAAATTTAATGAGATAAATGAGTTTAAAATTAAAATAACCGCCATCAAAGGCCGTGTAATGAATTAAAAAACAAATGACTTCGTCTATAAGGGGCCTTGGACAACAACAATCGAAAGCTATGGAAGATAGCCTACAGAGAATGTCTCTGTGTTTGTATGAAGTAATATCGAAAGCTAAATTAACCGATTTGTATAGCATAATTAATTATTATTTCACCATTGAAAAGTGCAGTTTCTCTAGATGAACATAATGCTATAATGTTATTACAGTAACTTCTGATATAATATAATATAATATAATATAATATAATATAATATAATATAATATAATATAATATAATATAATATAATATAATATAAGTTATTTGAAGGGTTCAGAACCATAGTGGGCCAAGCTCCAATTACTGAATAGGTACAAAACAAGGCTTAAAATTAAGTTATTACCGTAATTCAATGCAAACCTATAACAAGTAAAATAAAATATACACATTAAATCTAAATTATATCAATCTTCATTAAACTATGGTTGCATGTAATAAAAATTAAGAAACAGGTTAAAGGAATTGTCATTGCACCAAATGAGTGTCTCTGGACCAAAATGATCGCATTTTAATTATTTGGATGCAATTGAAATTAAGTAACATATTAAACGATTTATCCTTCTACCAAACACGAATGTTCCCTGGATCAAATGTCCTATTTTAATTATGTAATTACTTCATATTTATTTCTAACGGGTGCAGCGGAGCGCACGGGTACGGCTAGTGATAAATAAAAAGAGACGGGTGAACTGATTAATATATTGATTCATACAATGCATTTGATCAGTAGTAGCAGCAGTAGTTGGGGAAATACATGTAATCGCTGATAATTTGGATAATTTATATTAAGTTTTTCAAGTGTAAAAATTTTCATTTATAATTTTCCCATGTTTTACTTCACGTGTATAGCCTACAAAAGTTTTTGTCGGTTATTTTCAAATGAGTTTTGTCACTGTGTGTTATAATATAACATTATGTTCACATATTATGTAAACGCAGTTTGGAAGGTATGGAAATGATAACTGCAGGTAATAACTTTTTGACCAATTGAGTTTTATTAAGTTGTCACTTGTTCTGCTCTTCATAACAATTTCTACTAGTTAAATCTAACCGGAAGGATAGGACTCTCATAGGAAACAAAGCTCTAGGTAAGAGTGAGTGGCACACAGCGACAACGGAAATGAGTACAACTACTGTTGTGTCCGCTACTCGTCCTGACATCTGACGGCGACTTTTTCTGTGAGTGTTTCTGTTATTCTAAGCTTTTACCGCGGCATAAATCATATCGATTTTCCATTTCAATTATGGTAGTTTTAATTGCACAGCTATAAAACATATTTTAGCAACGTTGTTGTTTTTTATTAATACAATACTGTTGTATTAGTTCGTATTATACATATCTAGACCACAGAGATGGTCCATCTGTAACTGGTTAGCTAGTTTTATGTTCGTTGATAAGCTATCAATTTTATATTGAAATTAGTGCTAAGATTTTTGATGAGATATAAATTATCAAGAAAAGTCCAAAAAAATAAGACACTTATGACCTAAAATTTCCCTGAAAGCAATCAAAAGTGATGTAAGACAAATTTCATATTGTGAATTTGGCATAGTAGGAAATATGGTGTTGTACCGTTTAATAATTAGACTAGTAATTAATAACTATAATCAAATACCTTAGAGATTATTATCTTATACAAGGACAGATTGAAGTATTTGGCGTATTGTTCGGAGCAAAGGGAACAATTCCAAAATTCTCAATTCAATGTTTTAAGTCTTTTGGAATTCCTTTAAATATTTTGAAAATTATTGCTATAGACGTAATGAAATATTCAGTTCAGATTTTACGTAATCACCTGTACACCTAAATGTCCTTATATTCTATTTGATTACTAATAATTATTGAATAAAAGTACTTTGCCAAGGGTAGCTTCCATTTGAAAATAAACATCGTAAATAGTGATAACGCAAATGTTTATTTTTATTTTATTTGCTTAGTATGCTGTGTCTTTGGCAACCCTTACTGAAGGGCAGCTACCCTTGTGGGATTTATATATAATAAAACAATTAGTGTTATTATTTGATTCTGGTACCAACTTTGAAGTAGAAATGTAAAGGTAGCCCCTTCACATGCCATGAAGACACTTGGGCGGCATGGAGGTATAGCCCCATGCTTTCTTGACCTCGGTACTAGATACTCAATTGGAAAGGAGGTTGAGTGAACCTCGGGGCGTTCTGGAAGTTTGGCAACCAGAAAATCTCGTCGTCACCCGGGATAGAACACAAAACTTTCCAGTAATTGGCCCGCTGCTCTAACAATGAGTTATTCTACCGCTTCAGCATTGAACTGTACTATTTATTTATTTATTTATTTATTTATTTATTTATTTATTTATTTATTTATTTATTTATTTATTTATTTATTCTGACAGGATTAAAGCCATAAGGCCTTCTCTTCCATCAATTCAATTCAATTCAATTCAAGTCAATTCAATTCAATTTATTAAGCCATTAAACATATAGTGATAGGCTTCGTCACAATACAGAAAGGAGCAAAAAAAACATACATTTGAAAATACACATATAATTGAAAACAGTAAAGCTTAATTAGAATGAAAACAAAACATTTTGAAACCCTAAAATTAATGAAAACAGTTCACTCTTAATGTAATAATTGAAACTAAACGTAAATAACTTTATCTATTAAAAAACAATTTCGTATGAATTTATGTTAAGAAACTCATCTACAGAGTAGAAAGGATTAATTAAAAGCCAATTATAAAATCTAGCTTTGAAACTATTGTTTGGTAACTTATAATATTGACTGGAAAGCTTATTATATAATTTAATCCCCAAGACAGAAAAATTTGTACTAGTTTTATGTAATCTACAGTATGGGATATTAATTTGTTCACTATTTCTAATTTCATGATCATGTATATTGGCTATTAATGAGCACCAGATAGCACATATAAATACAAAAAAGAAATACAGACGCTGAAGAAAATAATACAAATTAAATTAAAAACCTATAGATACAGGGTAAAGAACACTATAGAGCTCTCATCGAGCTAACACAAGGGAAAAAAGGAAGAAAAACAGAGATAACGATGATAGTGATAACTGATAATTGATAATAATAATAATAATAATAATGATAATAATAATAATAATAATAATAATAATAATAATAATAATTACATTACATATTAATTGTCAATTTTACAACAGCATAGTTACAATATTTACTATATGTCATGGGTTAAGCCGAAGTTGCGCAACCTGACAGGTGTTCAACAAGCAATTCCATGAACTAGAATGTGATTTTTTAATTTAAATTTGAATTTTGATATTGTCCGACAGTTTCTGACGTGGTCAGGGAGAGAGAGTGAGTTCCAGAGGCGTGGAATAGATTTGCTGAAAGATGATGAGTAGAAGGATGTTCTGTCCAGAGGAATAGAGAGAAGTGTACATGTCTCATGTTTCTATTTCTGAGAAAGTATTGATTAGGGAATAATATGATATTAGAATAATTTTTATTGTACTCTATTCAAGAAATTAGATGTTAAAATATCCACAGTTATATTACTTCTGCACTGTAAAGTAAATGTGCCTAATTCCTAGATACAATTAATCCAGTGATAAAATTTTAATTGACTGCCATGGAGTTGTGGTCTCAGGCTTTTAAGTTTTGAAATACCTGACAGTTGCCAGTAGATATCTTCTTTTCAATTCTATGACTACCGCCTTTTGAATAGAAGCAGTCGACTGCAGAAGCTTTTGAGCAGTGAAAGGTGGTCGACCGCTCCTGAAGAAATATTTTATATTTGAGGTAAGGATTAATACAGCATTATAAAATTATATATTACTGTAGATTATAGTCAGCTGAATCGATGTGTATGATTATTTAAACATTGAGACAATAACAATGCTACATGAGCTTTCCCATTTTCGGATTTCTTTTCATATTTCTCCTTCGTGGCTCACTCGACCAGTGATGTGGATGTTAAATTGTGAAAATTAATGTCTATGAAAGAAAATAGTTCGTGGAAATAATAATAGAAACAAGTTATAGAAAACATCAATTATATTTATAATAAAATAATAGGGCATATATTTACCTTAATTACTGCTGTTGTTGGGAATATAAACATCTAGTGGCTTGTGCAGCAATTGCTGCAAACTAAGTCCATAAAAAGTTCAAATAAAAATTGTTCAGATTTATTTTCAATGAAGAATACCAGATATTTTGATAGTTATTTTCTTCCATAATAATGAAAGATACTCCCTCTGAATGTTTTTTTTTTTGTCAAATACTTTTCCTTGAACCTATCCGTCTTCAGTTCTTGAGTTTCAATGCGAAATCGCTAGTAACAATGTCAGGATGATCAGTGGGTTTTTCATGTGGGAGTAATGCAGTAGCTATTTCGAGTCATTGCGGATTGTAGGTGAAAGTTAAGAAAATGTAAGGTTTGTCATGCTTTGAACAAAAGACTTAGCATCTTGGTATAGCTGCTGCATGTTTCGTGAACTACCCTGAAATGTAGAGAGCAGAATCACTTTTTCCCAATAAGAGATCTTGCTGAGGTGATCAAGAGACTACAAAATCTTGTAGGCCTCTTATTTTATTGATAAATAATACCTTTTGGTCTTTTCTTATGAATTGTCATTTTTATGCGTTTTCTTCCAGACAATCTACCAAATACTGCTGGATTAATTTGTGTCACAATGAATGTTATCCCGTATATTTTCTGTAATATAGGCTGTTGTATGTATGTGTGTATTTATTTACACTGCAAGTGGGCAAGCACCCGGTGGCAGTGGTATATACAATATTAACAATACACAATAAAATGATAACCAATACACAATAAAATTTACAATACACAATACAGTTTTACAACACATATACAATTTTACACACAATACAATAATAATACACAATACAATTTAACACAATAATAATAAAACATAAAATAAAATACCTAATTTTACAATACAACCTACATAATTATGTATAGGTCCTACATAAGTTTCAATAGTCTTTCACTATACTCTCATCTCATTCCCTGTAGTGGCACTATGACCCATTTCACTGACACTTTAGCACACATTTCACTGACACTCTGTAACTCATTTCACTGACACTATAGAACACATTTCATTGACGCTATAAATTATCACTGATCGGAACTGTTCACTGCACTGTAAAACCATAACTTCACTGACTCACCTCGCTTCACTGATACAACAGTTCAAATAAGTCAAATAATTACATCCTTATGCATACTTATAAACAGAACTACATTTAAACTAAACATTTCTAGTCTAAGGCCCTCTTATACGCTAGTTTTAAATAATTTACAATTCAAACCAAGGAAGTAAACTCGTCAGCCTAGATAAATACATGTCACCTTAAAAAAAATTAAATGTTGAATGTCACCTTAATTTTAATTTTCACTTTATATACAACTTTTAAAATTATTCTTGAATCTCCTTAAGGAAGGACAGCCCTCAAAGACCGCTGCAGGTAGGTCATTCCAATCATTTATAGTTCTATTTAAAAATGAGAATTTACCTACATCCGTTTTCTGTTTCCTACATTTGATTTTAAAATCATGATCGTTCCTACCATAGTACGTTGGCTTTTCTAACCGAGCCGTTATGTCTACCCATGCTTTCTGACCTAGATGTGCTCTATACATTGATGTTATTCTAGTTTTCCTACGTCTGTTTTCCAAAGTTTCCCATTTAAGTTCTTTTATCGTATCGTTTCCATCTTCTCTTTTACTTTCCATCTTCTCTTTTACAATCTGTTGTGAGGAATTTATTGCTGAGATGCGGAAAATGAGGCGAATGATATGTCAGAGTTGTAGAATCTTATATGCGTATCCTCCGGTCCCTTTACATCCGGAGGTTACACCTGTTATTTAATATATAAGTTTTTTAACAAACTTGACATTCGGACCTTTTACATCCGAGTATTTTAGAAATACGCCAGATAATTTATTTATGGTAGCATTTGAATTGTTATTTTATTGTCTCTTTTTAAATACTAGTTAAGGTCTGAGATTTTTATAATGTTTTATGCATCACCCTGTTGAAACTGCATTTCTATACCTCGTTTTAATCGTGACATCGTTTTTTAGTTCTTTAAGCATTCTGATTATTGTATAGTCTCTGTTCTGTAAAGAATTTTAGATAAGGGCGCAAATAGCCATAGATGCTGACGCGCAACTTTTTAAACCCCACTAACCTCTTATATGCGCCCTAAATAAAATTGTCCATCGTAAATCGTTAGCAGCTTCAGTGTTTCATCTGTTGCTGGTTGCGGGAAATAAACTTACTCATCACGGTAGCAAGAAGTGAAATGGCATGCTATTTTCCCTACAACAAAGTATGCTTGCAGCGATCACAAGTGTAATTAATTAAACCAAAGAAATATGAAATTAATTTTCGTGTAGTTTAAAGACACAACTAAAATAGGAAGCATGACTCAATTACTACCAAGGAAAGATAGAGAATCAGACATATAAATATCTATATCACACTGCCATTACATATATGAAAAGGACCCACACCACTTGATTAATAATGTAAAAGTATTTCATTTTTAATAATATTGTTACCTTACGTAAATTTATAATTTTCAGTAACATAAGTTTATATAGACCTATAGCCGTTACTCAGTAAATTATAGAAATGAGATCTAATATAAAATATTCTTTCCCTGCGTCTACTTACATAAAGCCTCAAAAGGTTTCACTTTCATATATGAGTATAGCATTATGTGTTGCATTAAGTATAATAATATTTCATTTTTAATGGTAATAATGTCATCAAACATTCTTAAGTTTTGTAGTTCTTAATATCCAATACACGGCTGTACTCGGAAAACTACAGACCAGAGAATCAGATCTCTAAATTATTTTTTATACATTATCAAAAATTTCACAAATGAAGATCGACATATTGGCATTATGATGGGAAAGAATCTGAGCCGTCTGAACTCTATGTTAGCAATCCTGTAGGTCATGGCCTTCGTGTAATAGCCTATTGTTTATTGTAGCGTGTGATTTGTTTTATTCTGAAATTCAACACGGCCGAGTTGATGCTCGCTTCCCTTAAGGAAGCGAACATCAAGTCGGCCGTGAATGCAATTAATTAGTTGTCAAAACTGACGAAAGATGGATTTTTTAAAAAAGGAAAATTGACATTCCACTGAAAACTACTATTTTTCCGAAAAACTTTGGATTCCAAGCTTCAAAATGAGGGGTCATTTATTAAAATCCGTTCAGCCGTTTTCCCGTAATTTCCATTACCAGTTCAAATTATATATATACTAGTGGCTTGTGCAGCAAATGCTGTAAACTAAGTTCATTAGACGTTCAAATAAACATTTTTCAGATTTATTTTCAACGAAGAATACCAGACATTTGGGAAGTTACTTGCTTCCATAACAATGAAAGATACTCTCTCGAGCCAATACTAAAGAGAACCACGCATATAAATATCTACACCACACCGCCATTAAATATATGAAAAAGACCTAACCCCACTTGATTAATAATTATAAAAATATTTGATTTTTAATAATATTATTATCTTACGTAAGTTTTATAGCTTTCAGTAACATATACTATATATACGATATAGCCGCCACTCAGTAAAATATAGAAATCAAAATCTATTTTAAGTTATTCTCTACATCTACTTATATAACCCCAAAACGTTTCACTATCATATCATCAATATAGCATTAATATGTATAATTAATGAAAAATAGTCACATCATGGCATTAACTGCAATAATATTTCATTTCTAATGGTAATAATATCATCAAACCACCTCAAGTTATGTAGTTTTTAATATCCAATACACAGCTGTACCCAGAAAATTACACACCACAGAATCGAACCTGTAAATTATTTTTAGTAAGTTAAGTTTTTAATAACCAATTTCATTTGAGCTCCAAATATGTCAGAATTCTTGCAGATCATGGCCTTCGTGTAATATTATTTACTGTAGTATGTGTTTTGTTTTATTCTGAAATGCAACACGGCCGACTTGATGCTCGCTTCGCTCCTCCTTTACAAAAAAGCGAAGGTAATATCAAGTCGGCCGTGAATGATATTAGCTAGTTCTCAAAACTGACGACAGATGGATTTTGGAAAATAAGAAAATTATGTTTAAAAATTGACATTTCACTGAAAATTACTACTTTTCCGACAAACATTTTCATGCCAGGCATGAAAATGAGGGGTCACTCATTAAAATCCGTTCAGCCGTTTTCCCGTAATTTCCATTACCAGTTCAAATTATATATATGGATATATATGTATATGTATATATATATATATAATATGGATGAGAAATAATTGTGTTGTAATTCAATTTATTCAAATTTAATTTTGTATTGAATTTAATTTTCAGTTTATTTTGTTTATAATATATTAATATATAATATGTATTCCTATTGTTACACAAGTATTTTCTATGAAATTTATCACTTTTTCTATGTTGTAATTTCTTACTTAATCAATATTAAAACAATATACCATGACTTTAATGTATTTTTCCAAATACACGTTTCTTTTCTGTGCAGTTAATGAGGATTATTTTAGGATATCACTCACGGAATTAGGAAACCACTATCTTGGAATTTGGATCCCTGTCACGGATTTAGGAGCCACTGTATAACAATGAAGAATCATATATTATATACCAAACTTGTGAAACTGTTGACACTGAATGTTGTAAAAACTGTAGCTAAAGATCCAAACAACGTGATTTAGGTGTTATTTGAAAATGTTTATTACAATTTTGGCATAAATATAGACTTTATAAATATGTCACGGAATTAGGCAACCGTAGCATATATGGATCGTCTTGTTTAATAAAGAAATATAATTCGTTTGGGAAAAATTGGAAAGCTATTTTTAAGCGATATTTGTGCGCAACTCTTTTTCGTATTGCCCTGTTCAGAACGTTACATGCTACATATATTTTGCGCATGTATCTCGACTATTATAAACCTTCAGTTCAATACAGACACCAGGACGTTACCCACTCACGGGACTGAGTTAATTCATCGATTTCACACTTCAGAGATCAGAGTTCAAGTTCCGCCGTGTCCATGTTGATGTTGTGGTAGACAAAGTGATTGTACAAAGCCTCTCGGACTACATATTACAGTTTGGTATTGGTGTAATGTGCTCCTGAATCTTGCTGCTAATTATTGCCCAGTTCCTGGGCTTGACGCACAAATTCACTTCTTGCAATGTAAAAAAAATCTGTCAGTTGAGAGGGTGGCGTATCGTCGTCTACTCCCTTTGAGAGAAATTAGGTCAAGTGGCCTGTTCGGCTTTAATGCCATCTTTTTTCAGGTCTTGCAATCTTCTTTTCTCATGTGCCTGGTTAGTTAAAATTAGTTTGAAAAATTCTGAATTTTACATTATACAGTAATATAACAAAAGACAAAATAACTCATAGGGCGGCAATAAAAAAAGGGGTCAGACAAGCTGTGGCATCTCTCCTTTGCTTTTTACGTTTATATGAATGCCATTGCGAAAGATTTTAGAGAAACAAAACACGGATATATCACTATTAACAGGAATTAAAAATTAGATGTAATAACGTTTGCAGATGATCTTGTTTTACTGGCAACATCTGAAGATGATTTGCAATGGTCAGTACATAATTTAAATTTAATAGCTCAAAAATATTCAATGGAAATATCCATTAACAAAACAAAAATAATGGCCTTTTGAGGTAAATACCCAATACCAAGCAAAATTTGTTTAAATAACACAATTTTGGAAATAGTTAATGAGTTTAATTATTTAGGATATAAAGTTTCTTTCGTTGAAAATTTGGATTTATCAGAGAACATTGTAAAATTCAACAAATCAATGGGCATCATTAATAGAGTTTTAAAACCTTCATTAGTACAGAACTCAACTCGTACTCATCTTTATCAAAATTTGATAATAGCTCGACCAGTCTTATGTTATGGGAGTGAAGTGTGGACTATAAGGACAAAGATGATAGCAGACTAACATCTTGCGAGATGAGATTCATGCGCCGAACAGCTGGCTACACTAAATGGGCTCGAAAGAAAAATGAAGATATCCTTCAAGAACTTAATGTGTCATCAATACTGCACTGTATCTCCAGATATCAGTTAAACTGGAAGGAACACGTCTCAAGAATGGTTTCATCCAGGATCCCTAAGGCAATAATGAAGTATCGTCCAAATGTGAAACGGTCACTTGGTCGACCTATGAAAAGATGCAAGAAAATCGCTTTTTCAGGCCGTAACAGTTCTTTTGGGACTAGTACTTGACAGGATGATGATGATGATGATGGTGATGACATTGTGCAGTGAAACCTCTCTAACCTAGAAACATAAGGTTCAATAAAGGGGTGCCCAATGTAGAGGGAAGTAGAAATACTTTAGCATGTAATGGAAAGGAAATACTGTACATAATTTTAAGGAACTGCAGTATGCAAACACTTTGTCATTTAGTTCGTCATTAACAGTTTTTCGAACTCCTTTTCTCTCTCCACTGCAATTTTGTTCCCATGCATTTAATATTGGCACTCTACTGCGAGTTCAGTTCAAAGTGTGTCATGGCTCGCTGTATGTCGTCATGTGGCTAGCCGATGAGCCTAGAGAATTCAATCTTCCTACACTTCCGCAGAGGCGTATTACCTATGTGTCAGAGAAGTTGCCTAGGAAGTACGGCGTTCATTCTGAAGAGTACTTACCGATACGTACGGTAACGCCAGTAGCAGCAGGAATGTGAACTGTTCGGAAACACGTACTGAGGTGAGTTCGGGGTATGGGGAGAGGGTTAAGATGATTACTTACTTATACTGGGTGTTCATTTCAAAGTGTGTCATGACGTCACTGTTGTTGGGTCACCGATTTGAAGCGAGTTTCAGCTTTTATGTCAGAGAAGTTGCCTATTAATCAAGGCGTTCAATCTGAACTTGAGAACGTGTACGGTATAACTTGAACATCGTAGCAACAGATGGCGGTCTGTACGGTCTGTGTGCTACCATAACCTCTTTCGAACTGTGTTTTGCGCCGGCAAGTCGTACGCAGGGTATTTGTTATCATCGGTTGCGTACGGTAACAATACACAACACAAATCAAATGCTCCGTGTCCATGTTGACCGTCGAAGTTAATGTCAACATACGTAAGTAATCGTCTTAACCCTCTCCCCATATCCCGACAGTACGAATTTCCAAACAGTTCACATTCCTGCCACTACCGGCGTTACCGTACGTATCGGTACGTACTCTACAGAATGAACGCCGTACTTGCTTGGAAACTTCTCTCCCTCATAGGTTACACCTCTGCGGAATTGTAGGAAGATTGAATTCTCTAGGCTCAACAGCTAGCCACATGACGGCATACAGCGAGCCATGACACACTTTGAACTGAACACCCAGTAGTATTTGTTGACATTAACTTCGACGGTGAACATAGACACGGAGCATTTGATTTGAGTTGTGGAATGTTGCCGTACGTAACCGATGATAACAAATACCCTGGGTACGACTTGCCCCGCGCAAAACACAGTTCGAAAGAGGTTATGGTAGCACACAGACCGTACAGGCCGCCATCTGTTGCTACGACGTTCGAGTTATACCGTACACGTTCTCAAGTTCAGATTGAAGAACGCCTTGATTAATAGGCAACTTCTCTGACATAAAAGCTGAAACTCGCTTCAAATCGCTGACTCACCAACAGTGACGCCATGACACACTTTGAAATGAACACCCAGTATAAGATTGAACAGTCTACGTCTGGCCGCGAAACCAGTTGGTTGATTTTCGGTCGGGGCAAGTTACCAGGTTGAGGTGCTGGACCACGGACTCATCTTCATTATCACCTTCATCTCATTCAGACGCTAAATAAGTTAAGATCTTGATGAAGCGTCGTAAAATAATCTACTTAAAAATAACAGTAAAATATTTCCAATTTGTAAACTGCATCTGTTTACAATTTTCACAGCGGTACTACTTCAGTGAAACTGATGCTCTCTACTTGTTATATGTCCTCTACAAAGGCGGCTTCTGCATGGGTTCTTTTTTGAGTTCTGTAGGACTGGAATGTAGAGACGAATATGTTAAATATAGGAGTACCGAACAATGATACTGTGAATAGCAGGTGAAGCATGAATAAGAAGAGAGACAAGATCAGGTTGCTAGTGTGAACTCGTGCGAAATAGGAAGGTTTGTGTAGCAAACAAGCGCGAAAGCACCCCACATTTACACTTTTGTGTGGTTTAGCTTTCATATATAGATTCTTAATGGACATGCCAATCCGAGACTCTTTCTCCTTAACCGCAAATTTCCACTCCACGCTTCCTCTTCTATTTATAAAGTCGAGATTTTCACTCTGGTTGTGGTTTAGTAAGAATGGAAACTTCTTTCTATCCAGAATGTGCAAAGCGCTGTTTATATCAAAAGAAAAAATGCAAATTCAAACCAAAATTAAACACTGTTGATGTTTACACCATGTTCGCATCCAAAGTTAAGTTTTAATGTGCTGGAATAGAGAAAACATAGACTACACCTAATGTTTGCGTTATTTCGTGTTATATAATATTGTAACTTTTTATTTCTGTTTTACCACCACACACCTATGAGCAATGTGACTTTTGTTCTTAATAATTTACCCTACAACAATGGGTACTCCACTCAACACAGCAACACAATAGTCGTTTCTGCTTTCCACACGACGAAAATGACAACACACGTGCATTTTTGATAAGAACGACAATGTACTCCTAATTTCAATTAATTTTCACTGAGCACTAAGTGCAGAACAAAACTGTTAGTTCTCAGTTCACAGTTCGCTTGCCTTGGCTAGTTCTTTTAGCTCACTGTTCAAGTTCGCTGCACATCGAACTCAAGACTTCCCGACTCGTCGCTCTCGCCTGGACGCTGCCACAGTTACGGATTCACTCAAGTTCACTGCAGGTCGAACTCCGATCCTCCGGATACGCCGCCCTCGCCTGGCCACTGCCACAGTTACGGACTCACTGAAGTTCACTGCACGTCGAACTCCGATCCTCCGGATACGCCGCCCTCGCCTGGCCACTGCCACAGTTACGAACTCACTCAAGTTCACTGCACGTCGAACTCCGATCCTCCGGATACGCCGCCCTCGCCTGGCCACTGCCACAGTTACGGACTCACTCAACTTCACTGCACGTCGAATTCCGATCCTCCGGATACGCCGCCCTCGCCTGGCCACTGCCACAGTTACGGACTCACTCAACTTCACTGCACGTCGAATTCCGATCCTCCGGATACGCCGCCCTCGCCTGGCCATTGCCACAGTTACGGATTCACTCAACTTCACTGCACGTCGAATTCCGATCCTCCGGATACGCCGCCCTCGCCTGGCCACTGCCACAGTTACGGACTCACTCAACTTCACTGCACGTCGAATTCCGATCCTCCGGATACGCCGCCCTCGCCTGGCCACTGCCACAGTTACGAACTCACTCAAGTTCACTGCACGTCGAACTCCGATCCTCCGGATACGATGCCCTCGCCTGGCCACTGCCTCAGTTACGGACTCAACTTCACTGCACGTCGAACTCGGATCCTCCGGATACGCCGCCCTCGCCTGGCCGCTGCCACAGTTACGGACTTACTCAAGTCCACTGCACGTCGAATTCCGATCCTCCGGATACGCCGCCCTCACCTGGCCACTGCCACAGTTACGGACTCACTCAAGTTCACTGCACGTCGAATTCCGATCCTCCGGATACGTCGCCACTGTCCAAGACTTAAAGGCTGACTGAAGACTGACTTACTCTCGACTGACTTTCGGCGGCAAATCACGATGTTATTTATTCACCACGAACATCTAGAATGTTCTGCGTCGCGAAGCTTCTGGATCTCCACAACAATCGGTCGCCAGATGCTTCCTTACGTCCGTCCAGTCACAGTCGCTTTTTCTTCCCCCTCACTCCGCACCGCGGCAAGCGTCAGGGGTTCGTGTTTCCGTTTCCCCGCGCTTTCCTTCTCGCTGGATGCGCGCGCAACGAAACGCGACCAGAACGTTCCAGACGGGTGCCACAATATAATACATTCATAGCAATCTCTTAGGAGCATGACACACATCTTCAGCTCTGGTAAAATAACTGTAAAAAATTGACACCGTGAATTTGGTTCCCATTATTCTTTTTCATTGTCAGATTGTTCCATATTGGAGGAAACATGTGCCTATTCAATACTGCAATACGGATCGTGGATTTTTTTTATCAGATATTCTGAGAGTATTTTAAGATATGGATTCAAGCGTTGCTCAACTAATGAAAAACAATGTATTTCCATGAATTTTCAGGCTTTCACGTTGACTAAGATCAGAATTAGATTTTTTGGGTATTGCACCGCGTCCTGGAACTTCACATTTGCAACGTTTAGGAACTACTTCCAGGTTCCATCAGCAGGTAGGTAAGACAAGTCCGGATTAGCCTAGCATAACGGGGTCATTTCACCGTCACTCACATTACAATGTAACAGCTCTTACGACACATTCTTTATTATACGGTTCCTGATATTCATTGCATATTTTCATGTCATAAAGTATTTCATTGCCCAGTATAAAGGGTGAAAATAGGTGTACAGTTACTTGAGAAATCATGATTTATTAACAGGAAAAAATGTTAAATGTACTGTTACTTACATTGCAAGACAAGGTTATGCATACACTATGCATACACAATAATGGGTAACTTTGCTCTTTTAAAAACTGGACAGAGTGAAATGCTAACCTTATTAGCATTTCACTCCAATCACACTGATTTAAACTATCACTGACTACATTGTTACTTCTTTCTTTTAGACATCATCCTGATTGTGCTGTACTTTCAAAATTGTCTCATAATAATCTCTTTCTATTATCTAATATTATTTGAAATATATTAACAACATTCTATGTATTTTAGCTTAATTCTGCTACACAGTTTATTTCAGTGTTTAATTAATAGTTCATAGTATTTTGTTGTTTAATTCGTAAATAACTCTTGTATACATGTAAGTCTAATCTAAATCAAATTGCTGAATTCTTTGTAAGTTCATGCATATGTATATACTCTTTTTGCTGGTTGAGTGGAAGAGAAGGCCTTACGGCCTTAACTCTGCCAGCTAAAATAAATCATTATTATTATTATTATTATTATTATTATTATTATTATTATTATTATTATATATGACGCAGTGCATGAGGGTAGGCCACTAGAGGGAACCCAAGGGGCGGAACTTGAACTGAGAGGATTCAATCCGACATCGGAATGGGAATCCGGTGTGGCTTAGTGGACAAAGCGTCAGCACGTAGAGCTAAAACCCCGGGTTCAATTCCCGGTGCCGAAGAGAATCTTTCTCTTCCACTCATCTTTCATCATATGAAAAGATAAGGTTTTTCCTGTTGGACATCACAATATAGGCCTAATAGTGAAAAGTGTGTGGGAATAAAATTCGTGTAGAATATGTTTAAATTATGAAAAATCTGCTGTATTTGTGTCACTCACGTTACAGTTCTCTGTCAGTCATAATGCTTGGTCAGAATGACTAGTAGAAAAATTATTTTAAATACAATTTATGCTAAGAAGACAATGAAATATATCATTAATACATTATAAAATGAAACGCAAAGAAAAAATCGTACAGTTTGTATTATTAAAAAATATATAATGCCCGTCTTAGTATAAAGTTACCAATTATATTGTATAACTCAAGGCTTTAGAGAAGCCAAATCTTAAAAGAGTTTACTTATATCATGATATAAATAAGAAAGTACTGACCTTAAAATTCACATGAAAAAACAGCAATTTATGAAGATATCTTGAAGCTAAGTTTCGTAAGGAAAACAGTTTCAAGCCAAAATATCCTTGTAAATAGGAAATATGCGGTTTAGGCAATGTTTACAATAGAATTTTCATCTCGTCTCATGATTTTAAAATTTCGATGAAATGTCCCATTCCTCATAGAATGATTTAACGAGCCTAGCAGAGTAGGCAACCCCTCTGGCCTTACCTGTCTGTCCTGATTTGTAATTGTTATAATATGAACCGTTGAGAGCAGAAGTGGTGTAAGTCAAAAATGGATAATGAGGGTTGAAGTAAACATTCTGTAAAATACAGCGCAAAGTAGCAATTAATATTCAATGTATTTAAGCTATTAGTAGTCAGTGTATAGAAATAAGTATATATATATATATATATATATATATATATATATATATATATCTAAAATTCGCTCACAAAATGTACTAATTGTATATTTATGAATACTTAACCTATTCAGTCATTGTGAAGCTGAAATAGATGAATATCGATTACTGCAATAAAGAAATGGAATGTTATTCAGTAATGCCAATTGAGAAAAGCGAAATACAGGTTTAAAAATGTTAATTATATGTACTGTGATTTTCTCTCGTTATTATAACAGAAATACGTTTTCATTATCTGCTGAAATCATAATTTAATTTAAACATTTCATAGTATAATTACAAATAACCTGATTAATACATTAATTAAATGAATAGTTGTTATGAAGGAGTGCCATTTTCTTTAGATACATTGGACATGCAATTAGAAGATGAAGACGTAGATGTTGAAGCAGGATTTCACACATTATTTAGTACATACTAGCAGTAACCGTGCGCTTCGCTGCACCCGTTAGAAATAAATATAAAGTAATTAATTAAAATAGGACATTTGATCCAGGGAACATTCGTATTTGATAGAAGGATAAATCATTTAATATGTTACCGGTACTTAATTTAAATTGTATTTAAATAATTAAAATGCGATCATTTTGGTCCAGAGATCTCTCATTTGGTGCAATTACAATTCCTTTAACATGTGTCTTAATTCTTATTACATGCAACCATAGTTTAATGAAGATTGACTTCATTTAGATTTATTGTGTATACATCATATTACTTGCTATATGTTTCCATTAAATTATGGTAATAACTTAATTTTAACCATTGTTTTCTACGTCTTCAGTAAATGGCCCACTATGGTTATGAACCCTTCAAATAACTTAAATAGTAATACTGCATATATAGTGATATGTAATTATATTTATTTCTTTAGAAAATGTAAGAATTCACGATCTCCTATGTACCATTGCCATGGAATGAATAAATGTGTTTTTTCTTCATAATCAAAAATTTAATATTTTGTACATAGGAGTTCTTGCAGCAACAACAACGCTATAATCTGAGGCGGCGGTGAAAATGTATTATATTATTATTTTAAAACTCTTGTATATCCTTAAATATCAGTCCTATTAAAATTTTGTATAGAATAAAACTTATCGGAAATCCTTTTTAAAGAAACTTTTGTTAAGTAACATTTTTCACAAAAAGCAATAATAAGCGAGATATTTCGATTTATTTAATTCAGGCCCCTTTAAATAAAGTATTTTGAATGCCACATAGTCTAAAATCTAAGTTAGAACGAACATAATTTTTATTTCCATAGTATAATGGATTCATCCTCATCGAAACAGTTGGCGACACTGACTAAACAAAAGAACAACCATGCGATAAATGGATAGGGATAAATCGAGCTTTAGAAATTATCGCTGTATATAACTGTGATTATTTGTATTTCAAAATTTCAGTAGACATCATTGGCCGAAAATGAAATTGCGTCATATAAACTAAATAGTAATAAACATATTATTAAATTCTGTATAAACCACGACGATGAGATCGGTATAAATTGACCGTGGAACAATATAAAGAAAAAACTTTTGGGACAACTTAATGTAACTGAAAATGTTACTTTTCACATATTGTGATGAATAAATTTCATAATACACGGTATTTCACATATTTCAATGTTTTTATCTACTATTATGTGACTATTGACTACAGTTTTAATTTTAGTAGCTCTTTCCCTCTCTAATTATATTCCTATAATGAGGGATGATGTTCAGGTGACCTCCAAATTATTAGCTACGTCACTGTTCAGCCTGCATTGCATGTACGAAGTTTCTCTGTGAACAAGTTTTGTAAAAAGTTGAAGTAACATATTGCAGTGTGAATAATTACATTAACGATTCGTAAAGCTAATAGACGGAGTGGATAAGAGGCAGGGAATGCAGATCTGGGCATCGCATGTGGAACGATGGCTGAATGGCCAAGATGAAAAGGTCGAGGATGATCATTCACAATGAATGGGCAAGGTCCGGAGGGCAGAATGAATAGCTGAGCAAAGCAGAGGTGCCGCGACCGCAGATATGGCCGCCAGCAGGACTTTTAATTAATTCTCATTACCGCACGCGGTCTTTCGGCGTCAAGGTGACAGCGGCGGACTGGCAGCGGGAAGCCAGCACGCCTCTCTCCTCTAAACAGTCGCCGTTCTCATCTACTGCATATGGAGAGATACCTTTAGATTTCAAGCAAACACTTTCGTTGTTTATCCGTGTCTCCTAGTGGAATTTATTTCCACTCGCTAATTAAAAGACACGCGCAAACATTAAACGCAGTCATATAAGACCTCCTAAGCTTGGACTGACGTTCAATGAATTTCTGAAATCAGCTGTCGGCAAATGTAGTACAGAGACATCATTTTATTTTTACTAACATTTTTAATATTAAACTGGCTATGCCTTTACTACCCCGATCCAAAACTGGAGTTCGATGATACTGGCGTAAAATACAGAGTGATTTATATAGAACTGACACATTTATTTCTTTAATTATTCCGTTGGAAATTCATTCAATGACCTAATTTTAGCACCAAATTAAGCAGAATGTTCTGGAGTTTCGATTCCTTGTCCCTAGATGCGCAGATGTTTATGTTTTATTCCTCTTGTTGGCAGCACTAGATGCGCAGATATTTATGTTTTATTCCTATTGTTGGCACCTGTTTTCGACATTTAGTGTCAACGTGAAAATGCAGTACACATTAAATCAACGACTCTTCCTTGTGAAGCAATACTGGATTACGAATTCAATTACAGCTACTCAAAGGGCATAACAGAGAGAATTTGGTGTTCGCAATCCTCCCAAAAGAAACACAATACTGGGACTGGTAAACAAATTGGAAACAACTGGATCTCTGGTGAGTGAAAAGGGCAAGCATCGTTCATCTAGGCTTCCCACAGTTGTTGTTGACGTAAGAGCACGACTGGAGCAGTCACCCAAAAAAACATTAAGATGTTTGTCGCAGGAGACAGGCTACACCTACTCAATGTGTCAGAGAGCTGCGAAAAGTTTCTTTGACGACAGAATAATTTGCAGGAACCTGTGGCCACCGAGATCTCCGGATTTGACAACGCCGGACTTCTTTCTATGGGGTTACTTAAAAGACAGGGTTTACGCCACACGTCCCCAGACATTGGACGATCTGAAGCACAACATCACACAGGACATTCAAGCTATTGACAACAGAGTCCTCCAACGAGTGGCCAGTAACATGGAACGACGTGTTGAGTTGTGTCTTATGCAAGATGGAGGACATTTTCAACATTTGCTATAGAGGTAAATAATCTCCCAAAATTCCTCTACATTTTAGGTATAATAAGTTGTCGCTAGAACAATTCGTTTTGAAACAATTAATGAAGGAAATGTGTCAATTCTATATAAATCACTCTGTACAAACAAATCACTTTACTTGGTATAGTAGGGAAGAAAAGTAGTTCATCCATTTACGTAAACTAGGAATTATCGCGATTTTGAGTTTGATCATTTTCATTAGGTTTTTGTTTTATCAAAATACAGTATAGTATTAAGAATAAGTATTTTTACTCGTGAACTGAGCTATCCATTCGGACATATTCATTATGCAGTGTATATTATACTGTCTACTGCACATTAGCGTACAATTTATTGAATGAAGTTAAATTGAAAATTAATCATAATGGATATTTAAACACATTTTTGAAAATGGTGGCCGTTCATTTCGATACATGCTTCAGTTCTTTTGTGCATATTATCGCACTATAGACTATTGTACCTAATTCCAATTACCAGTTTCGTCCTTCGCACTAGTAACTCATGTTGAAATAATTCTGTACTTAATCTATAAAAGATTACCTGACGTACTGTAAATTCAATCTTCACTTCTGCCCGATCCGAAAAGACAAAATTATTTAGATATGCTATCTACTTTCAATTCAAGTAGTTACGTCGCAGGGTCGTAGAAAGGAAGGAGGTTCTTTTGTTTAAGTTAATTTTAAACAGTTGTATAATATTACGTAGACGCCCAATTCCTAACAGAAATTAATGTTTTCAGAAAAGAGCTAAGACAGCGCAGACATTAGCCTTTACAGATGGGTGAGCAGAAGTAGGTGGGGAAAATCGGGATGTGACGTAGGCAAACGGACGACAATACCTGTACGAAAATATGATTCAATATTGACAATTCTTTTGTCACTGAAAAACGCGAATATATTTATGGAACGTACTATACTCACTAACTCAGTACTGTTTAGTATCACTGTAAGGCGCTCTGACTAAATACGCGGCCTTGGTTCTGTGTGGAGGACGATTGGAAGTTTACTAGTAGAAGGGGTGGGGGTGAAGTACATTAAAAAACTCAGGTACAATAAAAATTGAAGTAAAAATAAAATGATGTCCCTGTATATTTAGAACTTGTAGTGGGCGACTTCTCAACCCCCACCTTATAGTTCATCTGTACTTGCTGGACTTGTTGTCATGCTTCATTGTACTGACTCGCATACTTATCAAAGGCGCATAGTGTTCAAATCAGCAACCTGGGCGGTCAAAAATCGACTTTTCTGACCTACTCATAAAATTAAGTAACTATGCTGGTTACAGTCTCCATTCTCGAAACTTCATGAAAACAACCAAGAAAAGATCATACACGCGCAAACATTAAACACAGTCATATAAGAACTCGTAAGCTTGTACTGACGAAATGCGATTTTCTTAAATCAGCGGCCTGCAGATGTAATACATTTAGAACTTGCAGTGCGCGACGTCTCAACTCCCACATTGTTTATGGACATAATATTATTTTACTTCAATTTTTATTGTACCTGAGTTTTTGAATGTACTTCACTCCCACCCCGTCTACTAGAAAACTTCCAACCGTCCTCCACAAAGAACCGAGGCCGCGTGTGCAGTACTGAGTTAGTGAGTATAGTGCGTTTCAGAAATATGTTCTCGTTTTCCAGTAACGAAAGCGCTTTCAATATTGAATGATATTTTCGCACAGGTACTGTCGTCCGATTGCCTACGTCGCATCCAGGTTTCCCCCACCTGCTTCTGTTCGCCCCTTTGTAAAGTCCAGTAGCTGGGCTGTCTTAGCTCTTTTCTGAAGACATTAATTTCTGTTAGGAATTGGACGTCTACGTAATATTATACAAACGTTTAAAATAACTTAAATAAAAGGGCCTCGTTAAGTATTTAACTGTCACGTGATTTCTCCCCCCCCCTTTCTACGACCCTGCGACAAAACCACTTGAACGGACAGTAGTTAGCATTTCTGAGTAATTTTATCTTTTCGGTTCGGGCAGAAGTGAAGATTGAATTTACAGTACGTAAGGTACTCTTTTATAGAGTAGGTACAGAATTATTTCAACATGAGTTACTCGTACGAAGGATGAAACTGGTAACTGAAATTAGGTATATAGTGCGATAATATGCACAAAAGAACTGAAACCTGTATCGAAATGAACGGCCACCATTTTCAAAAATGTGTTTAAATATCCATTATGATTATTTTTCAATTTAACTTCATTCTCTATATTGCACGCTAATGTGCTGTAAAAGTACAATATACACTGTATAATAAAGCCACCGGCGTGACTCAGTCGGTTAAGGCGCTTGCCTGCCGGTCTGGAGTTGCGTTCGGGCGCGGGTTCGATCCCCGCTTGGGCGGATTACCTGGTTGGGTTTTTTCCGAGGTTTTCCCCCACCGTAATATGAATACAAGGTAATCTCTGGCGAATCCTCGGCCTCATCTCGCCAAATATCATCTCGCTATCACCAATCTCATCGACTCTAAATAACCTAGTAGTTGATACAGCGTCGTTAAATAACCAACTAAAATAAAATACACTCCATATTTAATGTATCGGAATGGATAGCTCAGTTCTTGAGTAAAACGCTAAGTGTTAATACAGTACTGTATTTTGATTAAAGAAAAACCTAATGAAAATTATCAAACTCAAAATTGCGATATTTCCTAATTTACATAAATGAATGAACTACTTTTCTTGCCTCCTATACCTAGTAAAGTGATTTGTATTTTACGCCAGTATCATCGAACTCCATTCTTGGAAGGGGGAGCAAGCGGTGTTCCGGTCCTAGACTTTTAATCAGAAGATATAGCCAGGTTTATATAAAAAATGTTAGTAAAAATTAAAATGATGTCCCTGTACTTCATCTGCACTTGCTGGACTTGTCATGCTTCATTGTACTCACTCCCGTGCTTACCAATGGCACACAGTGATCAAAATCATCAATCTGGGTTGTCAAAAATCGATTTTTCTGACCTACTCATAAAATTAAATAACTAAGATGGTTACACTCTCCATTTTCCAAACTTCATGAAAACAATCAAGAAAAGGTCATACAGTAGTGGAGCGTCTCGTTTAGGCACAGTGAAAACGTAAACAAAGTGCAGGTAACGTGTGGGGGAAGGAAGAGCTGTACGATAAACACGAGGGATGCACAAGGTTTTAGTTACAACATTTATGGCAGAGCATTAATTGAAATTGTATTTTCCAAAAACACACAAAATGAAAGAACACAAATTGCATAACGTTATCACATTCACATTTTAACAAACAAGCAATTTTAACGTTGAAATAATTCAATATTCATTCATTCATAGTGTTCAGCACAAAGACAGGTCTTTCACTGCAAACTCAGCATTCTTCAGTCTTTCATATTTTCTGCCTTCCTCTTTGTCTCCTCATATGAGCCATATATCTTAATGTATTCTATCATCTGGTAACTTCTTCTTTCCCGAACTCTTCTCCCATTTACCATTCCTTCCAGTGCATCCTTCAGTATGTAGTTTCTTCTCAACGAGTGACCCAGCCATTTCCTTTTCCTCATTTTTAATAGGTTATTTTACGACGCTTTATCAAGATCTCAGGTTATTTAGCGTCTGAATGAGATGAAAGTGATAATGCCGGTGAAATGAGTCCGGGGTCCAGCACCCAAAGTAACCCAGCATTTGCTCATATTGGGTTGAGGGAAAACCCCGGAAAAAATCTCAACCAGGTAACTTGCCCCGAGCGGGAATCGAACCCGGGCCACCTGGTTTCGCGACCAGACGCGCTAACCGTTACTCCACAGATGTGGACACTTTTTCTCTTTTTGATTAGTTCCAGCATCATTCTTTCTTCATCCGCTCTTTCTAACACAGCTTCGTTTCTTACTCTGTCCATTTTATATACTCCATCCTTTTCCACATCCACATTTCAAATGGTTCTATTCGCTTCTCTTCACTTCGTCGTAATGTCCATGTTTCTGCCCCATACAATGCTACACTCCACACAAAGCACTTCACTAGTCTCTTCCTTAGTTCTTTCTCCAGAGATCCGCAGAAGATGTTTCTTTTTCTATTAAAAGCTTCGTTTGCCATTGCTATTCTCCTTTCGACTTCTTGACAGCAACTCATGTTACTGCTTATAGTACACCCCAAGTATTTCAAGCTGGCAGTTTAAAGCGGTTGAAATATTACTTTTAATCAATTTATTTCCTTTATCAATTTACTACAAAGTGTTGATAAATTCTAAACATATAATATTTTAATAAAATATTTATTTTTAATAAATCAGTACTACCTAGGCCTACAATTTACAATCTTCACTCATACAAAACTTGTATGTTTTTAAGTTATCTAGTAATTATATTGTATATTCTAAAGCAAAATTCAGTTACATATTTCACTCCTAGTGAAACAGGAAAAATATTGAACTTTAACATTTTTGCAATTTTTTCAGTGCATATATTTTTTTCTCGTGTCATGTGTGTGATATCCTTAAAACCCTTAAATCTACTATGTAGAACACAGGCTGTAGAAAACAATGTAAAAATTACATGTAAAATGATTCAGTAGTATATCAGAGAAAAATACACTTAAGTTTGAAAAATATCAATTTATTGAAAATTGCATTTAAGAAAAAAGATGCATGAATTACATGCACTGCCAAATATAAGGGGCAATTAAAAATCTTATCTGCAGAAATACTCCGCACAATTTTTATATTGTTTTAAAGAGCAAGTTTTGTATTCTTTAAACATAAAATAAAAAATCGGAATTTTACCCCTGATCATTACCTGGGTTTCCTTGCATGTTTTCAATTATATTTATTGTAATATATATGTTTATTGGTAATAAAATACATCATCTTGAATTAAAAGTCTTTATGCTCGACCTTGCCGAAATTTAGTAATTATACACCTGGTAGTAGCCCTTTAATGCACTTCATTAAAGTAGCCTACACCTATTCATTATAGTTCATTTGTTCAGCCAATGAGAAATCACCATTGTACCATTATAAAAGCGCAAGTATCGATTATTCTCGGATATGTAATCGAAAGACAACTAGGGAAAAGTCACGGAGGCTGGATATCCAATACTGTCGCAGAAGGTTATGTTCTGTTACTATAATAATTAGCGTTAATTGTAAATAATATTCAAATAAATTCAATTTGTCATCTCGTTTTTCAATTCTAAATCAATTTCCAGGTTATATCAACACTAATGTTCATGTTATTCTCTAGATTATAATAAGGTCGATGACATTCGTTCCTCGGAAAAAATCAATACTTTCACGTCTGCGCACATCTCACAATTTAGAAGGTCAGTTCCCCTCCTCACTTACATAACCATAACATGAATACTTATGAATAATTTCAAGTTAGAAATATGCCGTATGAAACTTGCCTATAATGGTAATTAAGACGCTCGTATGAAAATCATGAAACTCGCTTGCGCCTGTGTCATAAACAAACATACTCGCTTCTTAATTACTGCCATTATAGGCTCCTTGCATAATGTAGGTACTAATAAATTATTCATGGGAACAATAGTGAAATAAGCCAGATTTCTTAGACCGATCTTTCTGTAAGTGTGATTTTAGTGTATTTTACGGGTTAAGGATTAAGATAGTTCTAACTAAAAAATTCAACTAGAATTCTTGTTGTTTTCCCAGATGGAACCTATAACGCTACGTATAAATCATAGTATTATTTACTACAAGTTTTTGTCTTATTTGGAGATCCCCTTTTACCAGTAAGTATTTATAGAAGCACCTTGTTTGGAAGTAGGACACAAATGCTCCACTAGTTGAGATAGGAACGTTTAGAGCTATTCAAATTACGAAAACAATTGAAGCTCGTAGTGACGATAGAACTTAATTGGCTGTAACGGAACCGCGATAATTGTGTTCTACAAACCAGATAATTCTGTGATCACTAATTGTGACTGTGTTAGTCTAAAAGAAAGAGACGTCGTGTAGAATTTTAACGTAGACGACATACAGATATCATACTTGTTCTACTATCAACACATCACACTATTTTTATTAAAATCCTATAATATGTAGAAATATTCATGTATCCGAGGGGATACCTTCTTATTACAAGCTCCTACAATATGCTTTCGATCTATTTTTTGCGTCTTCATTTTACGACAGAAATAAGAAGACGTATTTTCGGAGCTGTGATATATTTCTTTCTAGGTTTCGCTGAAATTCGCGTGGTTTGGCTCTCTCTCTCTTATCTACTAAGTACAAGAATTATCCCTAAACTATTCAATAATGCTATTGAAAATTTTATGAAAAATAATTTTGATCGAAAAATGATCTACAGGTTTTTTTCTCCCTTCTTGGGAAGGTCCCGAAGACTTGTACTGCAGCCTCAGGCTTCTTGTGCCGACCTCCTTAAAGTAGGATGATTATAGAAGTCTTTAGGCACGTAGTACGTCAGTCATGCCAACTGATACCCATAGGAGCAAGCCCGGGCTTTAGAGATCAGGAGAGCCTGAGCGCTTTACAGCGGAAAGGAAAGAGACAGACGAAAGAGGTAGTATATGCCGCTTTGTCGAGCTATATACAGGGATGGCCAGGACTGATTCAGTAGATAAAGAGAAGAGAATTTCTTAAAACTGTATCAATGTTAATTTTTAGATTTCCCTGAGAAGTGTAAGTGCATTATAAGAATGTAAGTTTTAATTTAATGCTCATTTTCGACAAGTTTGTTTTTTTTTTTATTCAAAAGAAATTTTTTCTCAACTTTTCTTTATAGAAAAGTGAAATTTTCAGATATAGGCCCATTTATTTTGTAGCCTTTGAGAATGTTTTCGTAAATCTAATATACCGTAAATAAGTATTACTGAAGATAGTGTATTGAACATTTTGAAAATATTCGCATGGAAAATGTTTGTAAGGAAATGAATTAACAAAGCAACTACTGTTACACCATAAGCAAAAGATACGTGCCCATGTGTTGTAAAAATGTCAGCTCTATAGCTTCAGCAGATTTAGAGAAAATAATTTAATATTCTGATGATAGGAAGTTGCTCACCAATATCACCTTAAAAACATAATGCGATAAGAGTTTTGTTATGGAATATTAGTTACATTTAAAACATATACATCACCTAGGTAACTTTGCTTTGTACTCTAATACTGATTTGATTAGTTTATTGATTACTTTTATAAAGCTAAATGTACCATCAATATCAATTTCAACTTATCATGTCATACTCAATCTCTTTTTATGGAATATCACTTTCTTTATGAATGATGTGTTTCAGCCATTTATTACAGAATTTATGTGAATATTCCTTCTTAACTCTTTATTATGGTATTAACATTTAAAAGATAACTTCAATATTAAGAAATTGATATTAGTACTTTTTTTCATAGATAATATAGATAAGTTACTATGAAACGGAAAGAAGCCATATAAAAATAACAACATAAAATTTCACGTTACGTCTGAAGATTCTGCACTACTGTTTTCTTAATCCAGCAGGCTGCTTATACATATACACAACCTTCCTCTTTCCATACTTAGCGCTTGAAGCCCGCGCACGACGTCAAGGTCAGAAAAATGCGCTTGCTTTGACATCACTGTAGTACGTCCTGCTGCATCTTATATTGACCTAAAGATCGCAGCACCGTAGATATCGAGATCCAACGTGCTGCCACCTGTCCGAGGGAGCTACACAAACTGGTGTCCTCTTGATCTGTCGTAGTCCGTTGTGAAAGCCTCTACGCATCCTTGGGATATGCAAATCCCCCAGACAGATGACATGGACCAGTCATGACTTCAAGTCTGATGGATCCCCTGGGTGACCTGACACTATTGGAGGTAGTAGATGAAATCGAAATTTAATTCAATTATTCAAAGTTTTCTGCGCGATGGCAGGACTTTCACTGCAAATCCAGTGTTCTCAAATCTTTCCTGTTTTCTGCCTCCCTGTTTATCTCCGCATACCATTCATATACCTTAATGCAGCCGTGGCGAGAACGTGACTCGAGAGACATTGTGGCTCGCAGTGATAGCTGTGCATTTCGCTTGCTTCTAACCTCCGCCAACCCCCACCCTCTCACTCACTGGAGTCAAACTCATTTCCATTTGTATTTTTCTCTGACTTGCGAGTGGCATATGTCTCTCTCGAAATCATAGAACGAAAGTTCCAAGTAGGATGGGAGGACGCATTTTTTTGCTGTCAATATGATGAGAATATTAAATGTATGATTTGTTCACAAGTATTACGAGGAAAACGGTTGTATAACATAACCTACATGTTACTGATGAATCATTAAAAGGTTAAGTGTTATTGTTGTCATCATCATCATCATCATGATCATCACCATCATCATCATGATCTCTGTACGTCGACCCTTTTGCAGCAGATGTACGAATAATGCGGTTAGCTCTTCAATTTGAACTCACTGATTTACTATGTGATGTCAAATGAAAGCTAGATGTAAGGACTTTACAAATGTTGAACTTTCAAATCTTTGCCAAAAAATAAATATCTGAAGCTTCGTTCTTTCGCTTGCTCTGTTGAAGCCATGTTTGCTACAACTTACGTTTGTGAAAAATTATTTTCAACAATTAAAATACTAAAAACCAAATTTAGATCACGACTGACAAACAAATACCTTCGTAATCAACTACGACTGGCAGTAACTGACATAATTCCTGATTATGAAACTTTGTCGCAGAGACATTCTGAAGACAGTTAATTTTAGGTTATATTGTTCATTTATTGTTCATTTCTTTCTTCGTTACACGTACTAAACATTAATTTGTAGCCTTGTAATGTATAAAATTATATTTAAATGCTTGACGTAAGGAAAATGAAAATTCGTTAATAAGTCAGACAGTTGCTTCACTTCCCATTCGGGTGCCCGCCTCCCTCCATAGATGCTATGCACGTTGCAGGTTACACAGTGGCTCGGCGCACGATTACACTTTCGCCACCGCTGCCTTAATGTAATCTATCATCTGATATTTTCTTCTGCTCCAAAATATTCTCCCGTTTACCATTCCTCCCAATTCATCCTTCAGTAGACAATTTCTTCTCAGACAGTAACGTAGCCAATTCCTTTTTCTTTTCCTGAACACTTTCACCATCATTCTTTCTTCACCCTCTATTTGCAACACAGCTTCATTTCTTATTCTGTCCGTTCATTTCACACATTCCATTCTTCTCCATACCCACATTTCAAATGCTTCTATTCGCTTCCCCTTACTTGGTCGTAATGTCCACGTTTCTGTCCAATAAAATGCCAACACTCCACACAAAGCACTTCGAAGGTCTCCTCAGTTCATTTTCCAGAGGTCCGCAGAAGATTGCTCCTTTTTATATTACATTAAATTGAAATTACCGAATGCGAAATGAGTCCGAGGTCCAGCGCCAAAAATGTCCCAGCAATTCTGATTCAAGTGGTAGAGGAGAGTAAAACCCCGAACTAGGATTTCATCCCGGGTTGGCTCGTTTCACAGTCAGACACGCTAACCGTTACTCCACAGCGTTGGACGATGTAAATATAACATCACTGCTATAATAAAAATCTTAATTCGCCTTTATTTGTTTCATTTTTGTTTTCGGCAAGTTTTTTTTTTGTTTCCTCATAATGAAGGTGTGAGAATTTAGAATTGATCAGGCGCTTTACTGAAGTCATTGGCAAATTTTTCGTTTTAATTTGCTGTATTGTTGTGCCTTTCTTGGCAAGTGTATCAACCAGTTCGTTGCCTTCGATATATATTAAACTAGTGGCTTGTGCAGAAAATTCTGCTAACTAAGTTCATTAGACGTTCAAATAAAAAATTTTCAGATTTATTTTCAATGAAGAATTCCAGACATTTTGAAAGTTATTTGCTTCCATAGTAATGAAACATACTCCCTCTGAATGGTTTTTTTATGCCTAACATTTTTATTGAACCTTTCCACTTTCAGTTTTTGAGTTTCAACGCGAAAACGCAAGTAACAATGTCAAAACGATCAGTGGGTTTTTCATATGGGAGTAAAGCAATAGCTGTTTCAGGTCATTGTGGATTGTAGGTGAAAGTTAAAAGAAAAAATCAGGTTTCCAATGCTTTCGAACAATAGACATAGCATCTTGGTATAGCTGCTGCATGTTTCATGAACTACCTTGAAATGTATCCTGCTAAGAGATCTTGCTGAAATGATCGAGACACTACAAAATTATGTAGGCCTCTTATTTGATCAATAATACCTTTTGGTCTTTCCTTATTAACTGTAATTTTTGCGCTCTCTCGAGTCAATACTGAAGAGAATGACTCATAAATATCTACACCACACCGCCATTAATTATATGATTAATAACTATAAAAATATTTTATTTTTAATAACAATATTATCATATTATGTAAGTTTTGCACTTTCATATATATATATATATATATATATATATATATATATATATGTAAATAGCCGCTACTCAGTAAATTATAGAAATGAAGATCTGTTTTAACATATTCTCTACATCTACTTATATAACCCCAAAACGTTTCACTTTCATATCATCAATATAACATTAATAAGTATAATTAATGAAAAATAGTCACATCATGGCATTAACTATAATATTTCATTTCTAATGGTAATAATGTCATCAAACCACCTCAAGTTTTGTAGATTTTTATATCCAATACACAGCTGTACTCAGAAAATTACACAGCGCAGAATCAGATCTGTAAATTATTTTAGTAAGTCTTCAAGATTTAATAACCAATTGAATTTGAGCTCTAAATATGTCAGCAATCCTGCAGGTCATGGCTTTCGTGTAATAGCCTATTGTTTATTGTAGTATGTGTTTTGTTTTATTCTAAAATGTGCTAAAATGCAATTAGTTCTCAAAACTGACGACAGATGTATTTTGGGAAATAGGAAAATGATGGAGGAAAAATTGACATTTCACTGAAAACTAATATTTTTCTGAAAAACTTTGGGTTTCAAGCTTCATAATGAGGGGTCATTTATTTAAATCCGTTAAGCCGTTTTCCCATAATTTCCATTACCAGTTCAAATTATATATATAGATATGAAAAGTCTGAAATCCCGTAAGGGCAACGGCCTCCTATAGTAGTGTAGGGGGAGCTGAAGGTCTACTACACTTGGGGAGTCAGTCCAAGAGAACTTACACTATATTTGCAAACTAAACATATAAACAAACTATGCAAACTAAACAGAAAAACTATACAGACTAAGTACATAAATTATACAAACTAAACACACACAAAGACTATACAAACTGGACACACAAATTATACAGTCTAAAAACACACACAAACTATCTAAACTAAACACACATAAGAAAAACTATACAAATAGAAACACATAAATTATACAGTCTTAACACACAAAAACTATAGAAACAGAACATACAAATTATACAATTTAAACACACAAACAAACTATCCAAACTAAACACACAAAAAACTATACCAAATAAGCAAATAAATTATTCCAACTAAACACACAATCAAATTATCCAAACTAAACACACAAAAAACTATACCAAATAAGCAAATAAATTATGCCAACTAAACACACAAACAAACTATCCAAACTAAACACACAAAAAACTATACCAAATAAGCAAATAAATTGTGCCAACTAAACACACAATCAAATTATCCAAACTAAAGACACAAAAAACTATACCAAATAAGCAAATAAATTATGCCAACTAAACACACAATCAAATTATCCAAACTAAACAAACAAAAAACTATACCAAATAAGCAAATAAATTATGCCAACTAAACACACAATCAAATTATCCAAACTAACCACACAAAAAAACTATACCAAATAAGCAAATAAATTTTGCCAACTAAACACACAATCAAATTATCCAAACTAATCACACAAAAACTATACCAAATAAGCAAATAAATTATGCCAACTAAACACACAAACAAACTATCCAAACTAAACACACAAAAACTATACCAAATAAGCAAATAAATTATGCCAACTAAACACACAATCAAATTATCCAAACTAAACACACAAAAAACTATACCAAATAAGCAAATAAATTATGCCATCTAAACACACAATCAAATTATCCAAACTAAACACACAAAAAACTATACCAAATAAGGAAATAAATTATGCCATCTAAACACACAATCAAATTATCCAAACTAAACACACAAAAAACTATACCAAATAAGCAAATAAATTATGCCAACTAAACACAGAAACAAATTATCCAAACTAAACACACAAAAAAACTATACCAAATAAGCAAATAAATTCTGCCAACTAAACACACAAATAAACTATCCAAACTAAACACACAAAAAAACTATACCAAATAAGCAAATAAATTATGCCAACTAAACACACAATCAAATTATCCAAACTAAACACACAAAAAAACTATACCAAATAAGCAAATAAATTTTGCCAACTAAACACACAATCAAATTATCCAAACTAAACACACAAAAACTATACCAAATAAGCAAATAAATTATGCCAACTAAACACACAATCAAATTATCCAAACTAAACACACAAAAAACTATACCAAATAAGCAAATAAATTCTGCCAACTAAACACACAAACAAACTATCCAAACTAAACACACAAAAAAACTATACCAAATAAGCAAATAAATTATGCCAACTAAACACACAATCAAATTATCCAAACTAAACACACAAAAAAACTATACCAAATAAGCAAATAAATTTTGCCAACTAAACACACAATCAAATTATCCAAACTAAACACACAAAAACTATACCAAATAAGCAAATAAATTATGCCAACTAAACACACAAACAAACTATCCAAACTAAACACACAAAAAACTATACCAAATAAGCAAATAAATTATGCCAACTAAACACACAAACAAACTATCCAAACTAAACACACAAAAACTATAAAATTAATCACAGAAATTTCACCAACTAAATACTGAAACAAACTAATCAAACTAACAAATACAAAATGAATTACATAAGCAATACATAACTATTACCAATGTTATATCCTGAAACCCTACCCCATTATTTCCTGGCCTTGTTGCCTCATATGTGGTGCCTTCTTGGTGTCTTCGGACAGTTGACTAAACAGCAATATCGTAAAAGTTTCTCATTTATTGACTGAAGATCTTGAAGCATGGAACATCTATATCTCCACTGTTGTTTCTCTCGTACCCATGTTTTATTAGCATAAAACTTTGACACTATCTCTGTATGGTTTTACACGACTTAAGCCATGTAAAACTCCATTTTCCTTTTTTTTTACCGAGGTCCTTCCAGCATGGACGGATTTAAATGTACAGTAATGTGTTATAAAGTAGGTGGTGATGTGAAAGTTGTTAAAGTATCTGGAAAAGTTAATGTTTAAAGAATAATTACTACTCGTATACCGAGAATGCGAAGTAAGATGCAAAGAATTTACTGAGGATAAAATGATTAATAATAATAATAATAATAATAATAATAATAATAATAATAATAATATGTATCATCGCCATATTCCAGTTACAAATGTTGATAACAATTGGTCACTTTCTATTTCTTCACAGACATCATGTGATCTTATGTTATGTTGATAACATATCATATGATTTTACTGCAGTGATTTCTTTTTGTATATTTACAGTTTGTCTTCTTATAATATGATGTGTAACTTCAATGAATTGTGATGTGAATCAGCCCTTTGGTCTGATTACCTGGTTGGGTTTTTATCGAGGTTTTCCCCAACAATAAGCCAAATGCCGGGTAATCTTTTGGCGAATCCTCGGACCTCACATCATCTCACTACAGCTCGCCAAAATATTGTTAAAAATTGTAGAAAATTACAAAACTGTGAAACTGTAAAAAATCGTAAAATATTGTAAAAATTTGTAAAATTTGTAATTGTAATATTGTAATATTTTTTTACTTCTTCCACATCTTAAAGCTTCATTGCTCATGTAAGATCTATGGAATATAATAAATGAAATGAAATACAGAAAAAATATATTTGTACAATTTCGTCTAAGAAACATAAATATTTGATATACACAAAATGATGTTTCAGATATTACACATGAAAGCATATCCTTCTGGCGAATTTCCTGAGAATAAATATTTCATATGAAATCTATAATAGGTTTTAGTCGTTTCATTATCTATTTCTTTAACGGTTTATAGATAAATTTATTTAATATCGAATATTGATAGCTTACTTTAATTTGGTATTGGAATCTGATATCGAGTATCGAAATATTTTGGTGTCGCCTAATATCACATAATAATAAACTACGTAATATAGAAAGTTACGTACAATGAGAGTAAAAAGTGCCACAACACTTGTAAAAACCGTAAAAACGCAGGCTATTTATTTTAAATGTGTGTAACACAATTTCACACTTACATTTAATGCGAAAGATAGGAATTTTGTGTTCCTCTAATTTAATCCACAGTATGGAATATTAATTTGTTCACTATTTCTAATTTCATGATCATGTATATTGGTCACTAATGAGTAGACTTCGTGGAATTGCCACGAGAACCGTAAGGTTTACTATGCACGCTGTATAGACTGTATGAGAAGGAGGCGTGGAAAGGATAGAGTATGCCTCTAATGTAAACACTGAGCAGTATATTCCGGTTACAATAAAACCTGTATCCTGCATTCAAGAAATATAATGAATGATCATTGACGTAGGAAATGTCTAAACATATAAATACACAATTATTTTATAGTGAGATATATTAACTCTTAAAATTTAATGTAATATTTTCACATCATCCTTGAATATGTGCATTGCAGATAAGAGTTACGTACGTTTTGAGCGACTGCAAAGTGAACCTCCTCCGATGGTCACTCAAACAATTTTTATATTGGGAAAATATACGTTCAACATCACATGATGTAATACGTACATATGTGAAAGTCACTACTTTTTAGCACACTAACTTCAGACGTCTTGTCGTGACCTGATGGTACATTATTTATAATACGTAGTTGTGAATAGGCAGAATTTTTAGCAATAATGTTTCTCAACTTACATTTCACTTTTTCTGAAATTGGTGAATTGTAATTTTGGATAACGGTTTGCGATACTTTATCCACTATATTAAGGGCTTCTAAGAGTTATAGTTTAGACGATTGTAACAGGGTGATGCTTTTGGACACGATTTTAAAATTAGAATCAATGAACAGAATATCTTCCAATAGCTGTTCAGAAGACAACGATTTTACAGCTGCAACAGAGGAACTGTCTGTGCTATCCAATGCATAAATTACCTCCGTTATTTTGCCGTAATGTTCTGCATAATAATTAACAACATCCAACAACGTTCCCCAACGGGTCAAGACTGGCTGCGGGGGTAAGGGTATTCCAGGGGCAATTATTTGGCACAGCAACACTCTCATTGTAGCATGTTTGATTGAATTCTTATCTGCGCTGAACAAATGTTAAGCTTTGACTATTCCAACCACAATAATGCAAAAACAAATGCTTACTTATGTATACATTAGCTGTAACTGCTCTATCTATTTGGACCGGTCACAACTCTTAACATGAACTGCTTATACTACGAGACCGGGAGGTCGCTCACCTACTCTATACTACCATACATCGGCAACCTGATTGCATGGTGCGTGTGGCAATTCAACGAAGTCTACTAATGAGCAATTGTCTATGTTATGTCAATGTAAAGTACTAGATCATACCTAGGTATACAGGGTGAACCATAAATAATGTCATTATTTTCAGGGGGTTATTCTTTGAAATATTTCAAGCAAAAAATTCTAAATACAATTTTGCTCGGTTTTGTTTCCTTTTCGAGATAAAAATTATTTTGTATGGAATATTACATAGCGTTTTTTGCGAAAGCCATTGATTTAATTCCCAATATGCTCAGTCAATTTAAAAGAGCAGTATATTGTGATAATAATTTATTGAAACAATTTTATTTCTCTCCTATAAATGTGCTGATATTTGGTTGGAATAAATGTAACTTTTCGTTCTGAAAATGAATTTTGAAATGTTACATTTATTGGCATCAAATTTCTGCACATTTAAAAGGTAAAACTAATTTTTTTTTCAAGTATTTGTGCAATTATCATTTTTCTTCATTTCTGTAATTTTTTAAGAATTGGGTGATGTCCCTTCTGTATCTATACCCCTAAAATATTTGTACGGAAAATGTTCATTCTACGTCATAAGACGTGACGGGATAAAATCTGAAATATGACACAATATTTCATACCAGATTATAATCAACAAGTGTACAATATCTTTGTGAATCTTACAGTACGTACAATATATTTAACTTTATTTCAATCGGTAATTATGTATTGAATTATAGGATAGGGTAGCTCATTTAAATCCAATTTTAATCCACTTTATTTATTACAGAAGAAAATAATTAAAATATGTCTTCATAAACTTATTGGTTTTCCATCTGAAAGTTTGTTTATAGACTTTAATGTACTTAACGTAAGACAAATTTATTATATTGTATTAATAAAATCCAGACATAAAAATCGAAATAATTTTGAATTGTATTCTCATAGTTATGAAACAAAAGGTATGAATACTTTAAGATTGTTTGAACCAAAATGCAACACTGTTACAGTATTTAATCATAGTAGTAATTTAGGCCCAAGAATATATAACAAATTTATATTTAAATATCCTAATCTTGTCAATTCTAATAGTTCTATTATTCAATTTAAAAAAGTTATATATGGATTTTATAAAAATTGAAAAATTGTCAATTTAAATTTATATACTATAATTGCAAATTGTATTGTATAATTATTAATTATAATTGCATTGTGTAATTATTAATTTTAATTCAGGAATCCGCCCCTGAGCACGAGTTCTACTCTTTCAGGTGCGAGCTGAAGTTTCTCTGTATATTTTATATTTTATGTTGCAATTATTAGCAAAATAATAAATAAATAAATAAATAAACAGTACATCTCGTATATGTTACATCATATTATTAAAACCCATAATTATTTTGAAGAATAATTTCCATATTTGCTTTAATAGCTATTGGGAGTTGAATTGGTATATTTACTTGACAATATTATTCTTATACATATCGCACGGTTTCAGTCATTTTCACGTTATTAATTGACTGCAGCAGAATGATAGTTAGATGCCAGTCTATTATGTTAAGGGACATTGCAACATACCAACATTATACAATTAGAGAACATAATTATGTATACTTAACTCAGATTTTGACGAAGACAATTTCTCTACATTGCTGTATTTCTCATGTAAAGAGAGGTATTCCACGTTTTCCTTCATAGCACAGTGTTCCTGAACTACCGTACTATTCCTTTTATATATTACATATCTACATTACATAATTTCCAGGAAAGTGTTTCTTCATTTTGTTACTATGATTTCCAGACAATTCTTGAACTATTACATTCAACTTCTCGTGATTTGAGGATTTAATTTCTGTCTCGTTGAAGACCGCTCACTAAACTGCACAACTCCACTGCGAACTTTAGTACGTAATGAAACTACTACTCTCTGCTGAGCATATTATTGTAATGCAATGACTCAAGTCATTAACCCATAGTTGCAGATAAACTGTGAGTTGTTTATATGAACAGAGTGTATTATGCTAGTGCATTAGATCCATATGTCTGCTGCACTCAACCTGAGTCCAATGTTTTGGTACGAACTTTCTAAGACTGGTCATGGCTCGATAAAGAATCCCAACATACACAAAGTGAACCATAAGTAGTGTCATTAATTTCAGTTGGCTAGTCTTTGAGATATTTCAAACAAAACAGATTAATGCAATTTCGCTCCTTTTTTGCTTCTTTTCGAAAAAATAGTAATATGCATTACAAGAGCGGTATGTTGAAGTTTTCATGTTGGAGGAAAAGTTTGAAAAAGCGAAACGTAGTTGAGCTTTTTTAATTTCCGAGAATTGAAAGAAAACATACCGCTCGTGTGTCGTACATTATTTTGTGCGAAGATCGTTTATTACATACCTGAAAGAGGAATTTCTAATTAGTTGCAATGAAATCTCCATCTTGGTTTCTGTTCAATGACGGCAATTTTGGAGAACATAAATATCTCTTTTCAACATTGTTGCTTTAAAATGTTTTCTGTGTTTGCTATACTCCAGCAGGCCGTGATATACGTCTGTCTTTTTTTCCCCCCCAGTCTATAAATGCGAACTTATCTTTATATTCTTCATCTTTTACAGTTTCAGTTGCTAGAAATTGGAATTCGCTTCCGAGTGATGTAAGGGGTTGTTGGACAATAACTTCATTTAGGTCAAAATTACATAAATTCTTACTTAACATATTAATTGCTGATTAATATTTGTTACTTATAATGAAACTAACATCTGTCCATTCTTATTATTATCATTAATTTCTCTAAATAAATTTACCAAACCTCTAATGGCAATTACATTAATATTCTCATTATAGAAATATATTTTAGATTTATACATATTTTTTTTCTCCCTGTAACATAGTTCCAGTAAGCTTATTAATTTTCATCATTTTACTAGCTATCTCAAATATTAAATTAATTATAATTGATTGAATTAAATTAGCTCATAAATTAAGTTACTACTTTACCTTATAGATTTATCTAAAATTAAATAAATACGTAGTCTACTAGTCGTTAAAACTGAAGAATATTGCTAGGGAACCTTTTAAGCGTAGTGTAAATATTTGTAATTTAAATATGTATTGTATTGATTAAGGCTGGTTGAGTGGAAGAGAAGGCCTTATGGCCTTAACTCTGCCAGCGAAAATAAAACAAAATATTATTATTATTATTATTATTATTATTATTATTATTATTATTATTATTATTATTATTAAAACTTAAAACAAACGGCTTCCTTAATGTTACATGCATCACGAAATGCAGTAACTTTAGTGGAGTTGTAGAGATTACTTAATTTTTGCAAATATTTGAAAACAATAATTAACAGTACAATTTAGGTGAAATTGCAGTGGTAAGTTTCCAATTTATAATTATTACTATATTGAACGTCTCTAAAATAATATGTTAAAAGCTAAAGCAGTAAAATCAATATGTCACTTAAGCGGTAAGAAGAGGGAAATTGTTATGTGTGTTCGGTTGGGAATACTGAATGTGGAATTTTAGACTTACCGCGGGTTGGTTTTGTGCGGAAACCAAGCAAGTACGCACGATCTTGCACAAAATTATTTTATATGAAACATTTCATAGCGTATTATGTAGATTAATTACTGACTAATATTTGTTACTTACAAATGAAACTAACATCCGTCCATTCTTATTATTACCATTAATTTATTTAAATAAAATACAAAACCTGTAATGGGAAAATCTCATTACATTAATATTCTCATTATATCATTATATTTTAGATTTATATTTTGCTCCCGATAACCTAGTTCTAGTAAACTTCTATTATATAACTTCTTATAATTTTAACCAACTAGTTATTTCAGCTTAATTATAATTATTTACATATTGAATATAAACTGAATTGAATTATATTTGCTTGCTTACTTACTTACAAATGGCTTTAAGAAACCCTAAGGTTCATTGCCGACCTCATATAAGTCCGCTATCCATCCTTATCTTTTGCAAGATTAATACAGTTTCTATCATCATATCCCACCTCCGTCAAATCCATTTTAATATTATTCTTCCATCTACGTCTCGGCGTCCCCAAAAGGTCTTTTTCCCTCCGGCCTCCCAAGTAGCACTGTATATGCATTTCTAGATTTGCCAATACGTGCTACATGCCCTGCCCATCTCAAACGTCTGGATTTAATGTTCCTAATTACGTCAGGTGAAGAATACAATGCGTGCAGTTCTGTGTTGTGTAGCTTTCTCATTCTCCTATAACTCCATCCCTCTTAGCATCAAATACTTTCCTAAGAACCTTATTCTCAAACATCCTTAATCTCTGTTCCTCTCTCGAAGTGAGAGTCCACGTTTTACAACCATACATTATATTAGCTATTAGGCTATAAATTAAGTTATTACTTTTTCTTAAAATTTTATCTCTATTTAAATAAACATGTACTAGTCGTTAAAATTTAACTGAAGAATATTGCTGGCGAATCTTTTAAGTGTATTGTAAATATTCATAATTTAAATATGTATGTCACTATTGTATTGATTAAGGTTGGTTGAGTGGAAGAGAACGCCTTATGGTCTTAATTCTGCTAGAAAAAATAAAACATTCTGTTATATTTTATTCTATTTTAGGAAAGCCATTGATTTAATTCTCAATATGCTCAGTCAATTTACGAGGGGAATGTATTTTAATAAAAAAATTATTCTAATAATTTTAGTTTTCTCCTTTAAATGTACAGAAATTTTATCAGAACAAATGAAACACTTTAATACTCCTTTTCGAAACGAAAAGCTACATTCTTTCAGACCAAATTTCATTTATTGTCCGTACCTCCTTCATAATATTTAAAACCACATCTATTGTTTTTTTTCCGTAAATGGGGCATTTGTGTTGTTTCTTGTAAAACAAGGTATGAGCAGGGGTTGAGCTCAGGGCAAATTACCTCTTGTCCTTGCTTTACGCGGGGAGGATAAGTTGCATCCTATTACGCAGGCTCGTACTGTCCATTGTTGGTCCGAGGCTCGGATGAAACATCCTGTAAACCTAGATAGGGGTAGCTTCCCATGGACTTACGTTTAACATGTGATCTGAGCTGACCCGGGTTCAGATCTTGTTTGGGACAAGTGACCTGGTTGAGGATTTTGCAGAGATTTCCCCTAAACAAATTGAAGCTGAATTGAAAGGCTACAGAACCATAGTGGGCCAAGCGCCATTTATTAAAAACGGAGAAAGCAAGGGTTAAAGTTAAGTGAATACCATAGTTTAATGAAGATTGACATATCATTTAGTTTTAATGTGTATACTTTATATTACTTGCTATGGCGTATGTTTCCATTGAATTATGGATATAATCTTATTTTAACCCTTGCTTTTTATGGTTTTAGTAAATGGCGTTTGGCCCACTATGTTCTGACCCCTTCAATTTATGGATACCTTTAGGCGTTTGACCTCGGACTCATTTCGTTACCTTAATTATACTTTCCCTCTTTCATCACCTCCGCCACCGAACTTGGAACCCGTGATATGCGGTCATTAGCTGCTGGTGGAAGTGCTATGTACTATAAACTTTTGCCTGGGCTTAAGTTGAGGGACCGCGGTGATGCCTACGTGAAGAAGTAAAGGGATTTTGCAGAGTGTAGAGAATTTCGTGGCGGCGGCCGAAGAAATCTGTAGATCTGGGGGTCTTAGGAATGCACACCTTTCCATTTCATGTAGTACCCCTCCCATCTAGTGGGCCTAATAGTTCAGAATAGGTTCTATATTACTTCATTTAATCTATACTAATAATAAATCTGTAGCCAAACTTTTTTTTCTTGTAATTTTCGATTTTCCAAAAATAATTGGTGTTAACATGTATAATTAACCATCCTGAAACCGAAAATCGCTTTTTTGAAATTTTTGCTTGTATGTCTATCTGTCTGTCTGTTTGTCTGTCAGGATGTTTGTTACCTTTTCACGCGATAATGGCTGAACCAATTTATTTGAAAATTGAAATATAAGTTAAGTTCGTTGTAACTTAGATTTTAGGCTATATGGCATTCAAAATATTTTATTTAAAAGGGGGTTATAAGGGGGCTTGAATTAAATAAATCGAAATATCTCCCTTATTATAAATTTTCGTGAACAATATTACATAACAAAAGTTTTTTTAAAGGTGATTTCCGATAAGTTTTATTCTATGCAAAATTTTGATAGGACGATATTTAATGAGATAAATGAGTTTTAAAATTAAAATAACGCCATCTAAGGCGCTGCAATTAAATAAAAACAAATGACTTCGTCTATAAGGGGCCTTGGACAACAACATGTATAATTAACCATCCTGAAACCGAAAATCCCATTTTTGAAATTTTTGTTTGCATGTCTGTCTGTCTGTCTGTCTGTCTGAATTTTCTCTGAACTAAATGATCATATTTTAATTATTTGCATTCTATAACAATTAAGAAATATGTTAAAGGAATTATCATTGCAATAAATGAGTGGTCTCTGGACCTAAATGATCGCATTTTAATTATTTTAATACAATTTAAATTAAGTGACATATTAAACGATTTATCCTTCTATCAAACACGAATGTTCCCTGGATCAAATGTCCTATTTTAATTATGTAATTACTTTATATTTATTTCTAACAAGTGCAGCGGAGCGCACGGGTACGGTAGTAAGATAATAAAATAACAGATAAAACATCGAGTGTGAATATAGGCCTATTATAATAAACGGATACGAAATGACTATTTCTGCAGAAATGAAGAGAGGGAACTAGATATCTGAATTAATTTTGTCATTTCTTGGTGCGACATCTATTACAGATTTCATAAATGCAGAAACATTGAACACTTCGGGAAAACATATCAGATATACCATCAATCTCAACTTTTGTTTCCTCTATCAAGAATAGATCTCTGGAATAGCTCCTGGTAAAAGATCCAACCGATACATAACTTTCCTCTCTTTGTCTTGCCTGATGATGGAATCAATACATAACCCGGAAACGTAGAAATGTTACACGTTTCTCCATTTATGATGCAATAGTATATTGCAATACAAGTGTGAAAAAGACTCTGTTACAAAACGAATATGATAATGGAGCACGAGCTCGAGAAATACGATTTTTGAAATTGCCATCTCCGCAGATGCATTACACTCTTGGATCATACTGCAAGCCCAGAAACAAAGAATTTCCGGACCCATGTTGATATAACCATTTTTTTTTGTAGTCTATATGAGAAATCTATACCTGAAGTTTTGCCCACTTTTTTCGTTACACTCTGTATACATACAGGGTGTCCCATTTATCTTGTACATCTATTATAACCAGGGAAAGGATTTATATGTAAATACATATTTACTTATAAAGCTAATATAATTTATATTTTGCATTATCTTTATGTTTCACAATGTGTAGGGTTGAAAAATCCTACTTTTATTTTCCATATTTTTCCATATTTTAGAGTTTAGTACATATTTTCGTTAATTTCCATATATTTTCCATATTTCATATAAAACAGTCCATATTATATTAGGTTTAACAATAAAACAAAACAAAATTCCATTAACTTTTAAAAATACATTTCAACAATAGAGATTTAAACACATGTTCAGTAATCCCTTTAACATCAGAGTTATTTGAAAATTAGCAGTCCTATCAACAATGGGAAAGTAAGTTACAAAACTGTATTAATTTAATTTAAAATTTTTAACAGACTTCAGTTGTGCAGCTCAACAGTTAAATGCCAGTCAGAGTACACATAGGTTCAGTTTTGTAAATCATACTATAAAGACGGTAAATATGCCAAAAGTACGTCATTCAGTCAATTTAAAATCAAAACTAACAAGTTACATTTCAGAATTTAAAGAAGATGGTTTATCAACTGACAATAAAATATTATTTTGTAATTTGTGTCAGTGTGCAGTATCATCTACACAAAAGTTCCTGGTGCAACAACACATTACAACTAGTAAACATCAGGCCAACAAACAACTAAATTCCAAGCAGAGACAATTGTTTTTAACACAACCAACAACATCGAATGTAAGATCTGAGTTTAACATCGACCTGTGCCGTTCTCTCATCTCTGCTGATATTCCTCTCTACAAACTAAAGAATAAGGTCTTCAGGGAATTCCTTGAAAAATATACTCAACATACAATCCCGGATGAGTCAACACTTAGGAAGACGTATGCTCCATCCATCTACGATGAGACAATACAGAAGATAAGAGATGAAATTAAAGATAGTTCAATTTGGGTTTCCATTGATGAGACTCCCGACAAAGAAGGTAGACTTGTTGGTAATGTAGTTATCGGTTTGTTAAGTGAACAATATTCTGAACGAATTCTTTTACATTGTGATGTTCTAGAAAAGTGCAATAACAAAACTATAGTTAAACTGTTCAACGAAGCTATGGGTATCCTGTGGCCAAAGGGTATTATGTACGATAATGTGTTATTCTTTATTAGCGATGCTGCCCCTTATATGGTCAAAGCTGGACAAGCATTATCTGTTGTATATCCTAAATTGACTCATTTTACTTGTGTGGCGCATGCATTTCATCGTGTGGCAGAAGTGGTCAGAGACAATTTCCCTAAAGTAGATTTGTTGATTTCATCAGTGAAAAAAGTATTTCTCAAAGCTCCCAGTAGAGTTAACGTGTTGAAAGAAATGTACCCTGAAATTCCATTGCCACCAAAGCCAATTTTAACTAGATGGGGTACATGGCTAGAAGCAGTTGAATATTATGCCGAACATATAGACTCTATTAACAATGTTCTCCTTGCATTGGACTCTGAAGATGCAGTCTCAATTGATACTGCGAAAACAGTTACCTGTGACATAAGTGTGAAGAATGACTTAGCTCACATTCAGCATACATTTTCATGCATCATAAAAACGCTCAAAAGTCTCCAAAATAGGCACCTTTCACTATCTGAAAGTTTTGAAATTATAAATAGTACTGTGGAACAACTGAATCGTGGTAGAGGTAAAGTTGCAGATGCAGTAAGAGCTAAGGTGGACACTGTACTTTCAAAAAACCCTGGATATGAAGAACTACAAAAGGTTGTTGCTGTGATGAGTGGTGAATCAACAGTGAAGAATAACTTGGACTTATCCCCAGCAGACATTGTGAAATTGAATTATGTACCAGTTACTTCTTGTGACGTCGAACGCTCTTTTAGTCAGTATAAATCTATCCTCAGAGACAATAGAAGAAGATTCACTTTTCAGCACTTGAAAGAAATGTTTGTAACCTATTGTTATGGTAACAGACAATAAAAATTGTGTTTTGTTGAAACTACATTGGAAGATAAGGTACGTCCATTATATTTTTTGTTTAGTTTGATTAAAATGTACCAATATTTAACGTACATAGTCATTTTTTTATAATTTTAAGTCCATATTTAATTCCATATTTTGGTAAAAATCCATATTTAATTCCATATTTTGGTAAAAATAACTACATATATATTTACATATTTCATATATTTTTAGTCCATATAAATCCGTTCCCTGATTATAACTTTTTTGTTTGGATAGGTATTGGAATTTTTTTAGCATTATGTTAGAACGAGAGGCTAACATGAATGTGGAGATTTGGTGCATGTAACTACGTACATTATGGTACAAGATACATGTGACGTCATCAATTTTCTTTTTTCTTCTGTGGGATTGCCAAATCTTGAACCAACAGCGCAGTGTCTTCAAGGCAGCAACGAGGATTGGAATAAATTGGCCAATAAACTAGAGAGACATCATAAAAGAGCATTTGAGGTCATTTTTGCACTATATTAACGCTATAAACTTTGAATAATTGTAAATATAGGTCTCAGTTTTGTAACATGCATATACACACTCAATAAGTAAAATATTATAATCACTATAATTTTACTTACTTACTTATTACTTACTTACTTATTTACTTACTTACTTACTTACTTACTGGCTTTTAAGGAACCCGGAGGTTCATTGCCGCCCTCACATAAGCCCGCCATTGGTCCCTATCCTGAGCAAGATTAATCCATTCTCTATTATCATATCCCACTTCCCTCAAATCCATTTCAATATTATCTTCCCATCTGCGTCTCCGCCTCCCTAGAGGTTTTTTTCCCTCCGGCCTCCCAACTAACACTCTATATGCATTTCTGGATTCGCATAATTACTAAAAGTGTATATATGTAAATAGTGTAAATAGAACTAGTTTCATTAACTGAAAGATAGTGATGTGAACATTCAACAGTGAATGACATAATGAATATCAACAAAATCACGAAACAGTGAAGCAAAAGACAATGGAACACCAATGAACACATAAGCGATAAACAAGTTTCAATAAACCATGTGATATCACTATACGTTATGGGACATGGTGAATATTAAACGAAATTAAAAAAAAATCATCAATCTTTTAAATAACGCTACATACTTCAATCATGTTACATTGATTACACTCATTAAGACGAGTTCAAAAATATCACAATGTCACCTTCCTAATCAAGAACAACAACAAAACGAAAAGAAAAACGTATTTCGAATGTAATAATGTTATTCTTTGAGAGTCACAGAAGATGTTCGAAATGGTGACCATTCATATTAATGCACATTCGAAAGCGTTTCGCGAAAGACCGTGTGACTGCCCGGCATGTCGAATGCGTTGCTGCATATCGTTTGGTGTTTTCAGAATGTTCTGGTACACACTGTCCTTTACTGTTCCCCACAGGAAGAAGTCGAGCGGCGACAGGTCCGGAGAACGTGTAGGCCACTCTATTTTGATTGTGGCGTCGACAGTTGTGGTTTATTTACATGTTAAGACAGCATACATACAACATACGACGTGTACGGTCGTCAGTCGTCTTTCGTTTTGTGTAAGTTAATGCACAAGATGAATGGGACACCGCAAAAAATGGCACATTATGATGGCATTCATTTTGCATTTCGTTGTTGGTTGGATTGGGAAGGTGACACTGTGATACATTTTTGAACTCGTCTTAATGTGTGTAATGAATGTAACATGATTAAAGTATGCAGTGCTTTTTGAAAAATTGATGACGTTACGGGTACCTTTTTCCATAATGTAGTTACATGCACCAAATCTCCACACTCATGTTAGTCTTTCGTTCTAACACAAATCTCAAATACAATAATTCTAATACCTATTCAAACAAAAAATTATAATAGGTGCACAAAATAAATGGAACACCCTGTATACAGGATGAATCGTAAGTAATGTTATTAATTTCAGGGATTATTCTTTGAAATATTTCAAGCAAAATGTTGAATACAATATTGCTTGTTTTTGCTTCCTTTCAGAGATAAAGTTTGTTGTATATTAAACATTTCATAGCGTGTTTTGGGAAAATCATTGCTTTAATTTCCAGTATGCTCATTCAATTTAAAAGAGCAGTATATAATTATAGTAAATTATTGAAAGAGTTTTAGTTTTGTCCTTTATGTACAGAAATATCATCCAAATAAATGTAACTCGTAGTTCTGAAAAGAATTTTAAAATATTATATTTGTTCTGATAAAATTTCTGCACGTTTAAAGGACAAAACTTTTTTTCATCCACTTATTATCATAATTAGGCTTCGTAATTTAGCTACCTATACGCAGGAATGAAGTTGCTTGATTCGAAGTATATGTGACGTCAGAACGCAGGTATAGGTATGTATGTTAGTACACAAAATAGTTATGCACGCTCTACCTTTCGCTATAAGAAGTCGAAGCCGGGACTCATTCATAGTGAGTAACCTTATCCATCACTGCTCTTACTAGTCGTAATATTTAAATAGCTATATCTTTGTTGCTGATTGAAGGTTCATTGCAAAGGTAAAATACCTTAGGTAAAACGCTCAAGCGTGTAATATTATAGGGCATAGTTGAGGAGATTTGAACTAACATTTTCACTGTCAATATAGACAACATTACATATACATTGTGTTAAATAAACCTAAAAGTGTCAAAAAACAGTGCTGAAAGATACTGCAATTATATCAAATGGCACGAAAGTGTGTTGAATATAATCCAAAATAACCAGTACCATGAAAATCTGAAAATTATTATGATATTAATTTGACGTCGAGCGTAGATTTGTGTAGCCTACCATGATGTTCAGTGCCAACATGCCAATTAATAAATTTAAAAAATCTACATTTCAGGGTATTTCTGGAAAAAATATATAGTAAATTAGTGGGTTTTCAGTGATGAGCGACATATGCAATATCCTAATGAAACATTAAAAATATCAGACAATAAGAATTCTTCTACTAAATCATGCACCAATAACGTCATGTGTTATTGAAAGAATTTCTTGCAATATAAAATCATTTCAAGTGACATCCGCATATGTTCAAGTTTCGTAACTTACGAATGCACGTTATTATTCACTGCAAAGATCACGACGAAAATGAATTTACAGCTCAAGCATGAATTTACCGGTAGGCCTGTAGCTTCGGAATGTCGGGAGTTGACTGTACTCCACGAACGCGAAGCGAAGACCTGTTTGTTTATATCCTTATCTGTTGCATCACCTGTGTTAGGCGTACTATATACCCAATGTGTCTTTAACTTCAGTCTTTAGGTAGCTGGAATACGAAGCCTAATCATAATACACTGCTCCCTTAAATTGAATGAGCAAATTGGGAATTAAATCGTGGACTTTCTCAAAGTACGCTATGAAATGTTTCGTATAAAACAATTTTTATGTCTGAAGGGAAGCAAAACTGAGTAAAATTGCATCAATCTCCCGAGTCCTGAGACATTTGTTGTTTTTAGTTCGATATAATTCTACACTTCAAAAAGAAAGTCACTGTCGTAACGGAAAATGCTGAAAAAATTCTGCAGGCTACAGTTAGGGCATGGAGGATTTAGCAAAGGACTGTTTCCAGAACATGGGAGGAGTGATATTAGGAGGAAGAAGAATAAAATGCTGATATGGCGTTGTTAGCAAAACAGGAAATTATACTGAAGGATATCCTACTGGAGCTAAATGACAGCTGTGAGCAGTATGGAATGAAGATAAATGCAAATAAGATGAAGAGCATGGTCATAGGTGGAAAAATACAGAAGATAAACTTGCGAATTGTAAATGAGGCACTAGAGCAAGTGGACAGCTTGAAATACTTGGGGTGTACTATAAGCAATAACATGAGCTGCTGCCAGGAAGTCAAAAAGAGAATAGCAATGGCAAAGGAAGCTTTTAATAGAAAAAGGAGCATCTTCTGCGGACCTCTGGTAAAAGAAGTAAGGAAGAGACTAGTGATGTGCTTTGTATGGAATGTGGCATTGTATGGGGCAGAAACATGGACATTACGACGAAGTGAAGAGAAGCGAATAGAAGCATTCGTAATGTGGATATTGAGAAGAATGGAACGTGTGAAGTGGACAGAAAGAGTAAGAAATTAAGCTATATTGGAAAAAGTGGGTGAAGAAAGAATGATGCTGAAACTGATCAGGAAGAAGAAAAGGACTTGATTAGGTCACTGACTGAGAAGAAACTGCCTACTGAAGGATCCACTGGAAGGAATGGTGAACGGGAGATGACTTCGGGATAGAAGAAGATATCAGATTAAAGACGACATCAAGATATATGGATCATATGAGGAAACGAAAAGGAAGGCAGAAAATAGAAAAGATTGGAGAAAGCTGGGTTTGCAGTGAAGGACCTGCCCTTGGGCAGAACACTAAATGAAATGATTGACTTACGGTTCATTCTGTATGAATGTGTGCGTGCGTATGTATGTATGTATGTATGTATGTATGTATGTATGTATGTATTTGAATGAACAGTCGCCTCCAGTAGTCTAGGGATAAAGCGCTCTCCTCTAGACCCAAGGGTTGTAGATTCAAAACCGGCTGGGTTTCCTTGAATTTACCTGTGGAGTAACGGTCAGCGCGGCTGGCCGCGAAACCAGGTGGGCCGGGTTCGAATCCCGGTCGGGGCAAGTTTCCTGGTTGAGGTTTTTTCCGGGGTTTTCCCTCAACCCTATACGAGCAAATGCTAGGTAACTTTCGGTGCTGGACCCCGGACTCATTTCACCGGCATTATCATCTTCCTTTCATTCAGACGCTAAATAACCTAGATGTTGATACAGCGTCGTAAAATAGCCCAATAAAATAAATAAATTCCTTGAATTTTCAGGACACAAAAAATCCGGAGCGCATTTTCTCCAGGAGGAACTTTAAGCCGTCTGTTCCGCGCCTTGAACACTTCTTCTCTATATTAAGCCTCGAATAAATTTCTCATCTCTCGCATCCTGCTAATACCTTAGTTGCATACTATGTGGCGTTTAAGGCGATGAGCTTACCACTTGTTCCTCTGCCAGCTATCGGAAAATAAGTCTTACTAAATTTTTTATAGGTACTGAATCTTCCTTTATAGTGTGCATATGACCTGAATCCGGACCTATGGGTTAAATGAATGATTTTGTATAAATTCTTGTAGTACAAAGTATAAAGTAATGATTTTTGTTCTTATATAGATGGACGTGTTAGAGGTTAAATATGTAAAAGCGTATAAAGATAAGGTTAGAGTAGGTAATGGTGGCTAGAGGGGAGGTTAGAGACGACACTTTGCACGCCCGCCATACTGTATGCACTCCGAAATTATGAGTAAATGAGGATATGATGTACCACTTCATCGGCCGCATGTGACCCCTCACTCGCTCACACAACAGGGGATTCCCTAACCCCCCCCCCTCTAAGTTCATATCGCCAAGGTGACCAAGCAACGCAAGATCAATTCCAACGGCCCTTCCTAGATGTTGAAACGCCCTTGGAAATGCTCTTAAGGAATGAATCCTGGCAGCGATATTGCGAAAGACTGGGAACCCAGGAACGGTTGCGGAGAGGACGTCCCCTTCGTAAGCGGAAGAAAGACATGCGACTTAATCTGAATATGTCTATTGAATGAGATAACGACTATGAATGATATGAATTTTAATTTTTATTTATAATAATAATAATAATAATAATAATAATAATAATAATGATTTATTTTAGCTGGCAGAGTTAAGGCCGTAAGGCCTTCTCTTCCACTCAACCAGCAGTAGACGAGAGGGGAAGAAAATGGACCGTGACAATGAAAATTCCAACCTGGAATTTGCCCAAGTAACTGTGGAAAGCCACGAAAAAACCGCAATAAGATTGGCCGTTCCGGGAATCGAGCCACGGACCTCCCGAATGCGAGTGCCATTTGGAACGCATGACCCAACTCGCTCGGTAACGGCGTATAAAATATATATTACTGAAATAAAAGAAATTCATATTCTTTGGTTTTATTCTTGTAGCCTAGTATAAAATAGAAAAGTTATTTTCTTGCTTTGGTATTGCCTTGTCATTCCGTCAAACAACTCTGCCACCTGTGGCAGTGGACGTGAGGTTATTCTGGGTCAACTCGAGGTTAGTCCACCTCTGAACCGCACAGGCGTTGTCCTCGCGTCCGCTTGTACGGATTCCCAGCAACCCCACTGCGATGAGAAGGCAAAAATTACAGACGTGCGTAATGGGCTGAATAAAGAATTTAGAGCAGCGCAGGTAGTCAGTTGGTAGCCTGATTGGATATTCGTTCCTCTGTGCGACAGCGTACAGGGTGACCAAAAATTTTGTATCAGATAGTTGAAAATGTTGTTATATCAGTGTTATATCGCACATTTAATTTTTTATGTTCGACCATGCCGAAATGTACTAATTATACACCTGGTAGCAGTCCTTTAATGCATGTCATTAAAGTACACCTACTCATTAAAGTACAGGTGTTCAGCCAATGACAAGTCAGCTTATAGGTGTTCAGCCAATGACAAGTCAGCTTTGTACCGTTATAAAACCGCAAGTATCGATTATTCTCGGATATGCAATCGAAAGTGAATTAGCGAAAAGTCACGGAGGCTGAAATCCAATACTGTCGCAGAAGGTTATGTTCTGTTACTATAATAATTAGTGTTAATTGTAAATAATATTCAAATAAATTCAATTTGTCATTTCGTTTTTCAATGTCGAATTCAATAATCAAAGTTATACCACGTTTAACGGAATTACACAAGGTCAATGACATTATTGTTCCTCGGAAAAAATCAATACTTTTGCGTCTGCGCACATCTCACAATTCACGACCTAGAACAAGGTCACTTCCGATCTTGTCAGATACAAATAAAATGTATACATCTGAATACCGGTAATTTCAAGTTAGAAATATGGTCGAGCATAAAAAGTCGTATGAAACCCGCATATAATGGTAATTAAGAAGCTCGTATGAAAATTATGAAACTCGCTTGCGCTCGTTTCATAAACATCCATACTCGCTTTCTTAATTACTATCATTATAGGCTCGTTGCAGAATGTACTATTATTTTATACTGCTTTGTGAATTCATGAGCATTACGGAATGACGAATCCCAAAACAAGTTTGAAAGGAAAATTCCAAATTCAAATATTCATTCAAAAGAACGTTTCGCTGGTTGTCACTTGTAGGGTTCCCATTCGTCCCGTTTTTCCCTGGACAGTCCCGTTTTCTGATCATATGTTCCGATGTCCTAACGTTTTTTCAAATTTCCCGCTTTTGAATAGCCTTCCTAAAAATGGATTACGAAAGTTGTTCTCTTTTGAATAAGTAGCGTCCACATCTGCGGAGTAACGGTCAGCGCGTCTAGCCGCGAAACCAGGTGGCCCGGGTTCGAATCCCGGTCGGAACAAGTTGCCTGGTTGAGGTTTTTTCCGGGGTTTTACCTCAACCCAATACGAGCAAATGCTGGGTAACTTTCGGTGCTGGAGACCCCGGACTTAATTCACCGGCATTATCACCTTCATTTCATTCAGACTCTAAATAACCTAGATGTTGATACAGCGTCGTAAAATAACCCAATACAATTAAAAAAAACTAAATTGAATAAGTAGCAATCCTGGTGACTAATTCATAGAACATTATTTGTATTGCAATGTTGGTGATACTTAGAACGATGCTATTTTCTTCTGTCTCCATGCTTATGTTGGCAGTATTAGTTATAATTTCCGTTTCCGATTACATTCAGTATCGTAGCACAGTCTAGTATATAATAATAATAATAATAATAATAATAATAATTTATTTGGACGATCATAATAATGGTACACTTTTGTTTCGCACTCCCGATGAAGCAAAAGCTTGTGGCCGGGAGTGGAGTTTACATCGAATAATGAAAAAGTAATATTATAAGTTTAAGCCTACACTAAAATAATTATTTAATTGTTTAATTTAAATAATCAAATAACTGTAAGCAAAAGTAAAGTGATGAATATCAAAATAATAATACAAGAAAGAATAATATAAGAAATACAATGAAATTATATCAAATATATGTAAGCAAAAGAAAATGATGAATATCAAAATAACAATACAAGAAATACAATGAAATTATATCAGGTAAAACATAGAACATTCGATTAACTAGAAAGTACCGTACAAATAATAAAATGAAATGAAAAATATTAAATAATACAATTGTAAAATAAATACAAAATATTTTTCGATAATAATGGAGTAATAATTATATATATATATATATATATATATATATATATATATATATATATATATATATATATATATATAAATGATATTTTAGTTTTAATTGATATACAGTCCTGAAACACAATACGTAGTAAATATGCATCCATAGATAGTTGCTAACCACTAGGATCGCTAATATGGCCTCATTACAGACAATGCGAAATAGTACCGGCACAGTCTATTGTTCCTAGCACCCTCACAACTCAAGCTTCGTGACTGTATATACTAGACTGTGATCATAACATCATGCCGAAACGATAGCATCAGAAGAGAATTCCCATTCGTCAAAGGTGCGGGTGAAAATGTGGAATATACGTTGTGCAATTCTAGATTTTGCATTTCACTTGATGGTCAGTCCGATAGTCATAAATCTGAGAAATACTTAAATGCATCTTAAATTCTTATCTTCACTCTTGTTTACAGTACTTTACCTACCATCAAGTTTTATTTTAATAATAATAATAGTAATAATAATAATAATAATAATAATAATAATAATAATAATAATAATAATAATAATAATAATAATAATAATACTTTGAAGGGTTTCCGAATGGGCATTAAAATGTATTTTTATAATTAGAATAAAATGCGATTGTGACATACGTAGTGGAGTTATTAAAAAATTGCAGTTTTTTTTAAGTAAAAAACTTGAAATGTCCCAGTTTTTTTTAATTACATTATGGGAACCCTACACTTATGTTAGGCGATATATTCCCTTGTATGCGTATGATTTGTGTGCGTCTGAAATTTGGCTTAGTAAAGCGAAAACTTTCCTACGTCAGTATTCTGTTTGTTGTCATATTAAAGGCTGCGACACAATTTCATTAAAAATAATAATTTTCTTCAGAATCTGAATTTTAGATTCATATTAATTAGGAGCGAATATATAAACATATGGCAGTTTTTCTCCCAAAATAATTATTTATTAAATTTTTAATTGGTTATTTTATGACGATGTATCAACTGTCATGGTTATCTAGCTCTGAGTAACATGAAGATGATAATTCCGGCGAAAAGAGTCGGGGTCCAGCGTCGAAGTTGCTCTTAAGGGTTGAAGGAAAGCCCCGGAAAAACCTCAAGAATATAACTTGTCCCAACCAGTATTTGAACTAGGGTCCGCTCGTTTCACGGCCATCCATGGTGACCGTTACTCCACAGCGTTAGAAGAAAATGATTATTATGATAATGGAAATGTAAAATAGTGTCCATTTAAGCAACGTAATGAAGTGCTTTGGGTATGAAAATCTATTAATTATGGACGATACTTCTGAAATTTTTACTGGGCCACCTGTGATTGAAGACATTTTTCTTGAGAAATATTATTATTATTATTATTATTATTATTATTATTATTATTATTATTATTATTATTATTATTGTTATCCAAATATTGAAACCCTATTTTACCTTTGGTATATTAGGGTTGTAGTTTGTTACATGTGAAATACATTATGTAGTGATAATACACAATTTTAAAGAATTAATAGTAGGTGTGAATCATAGTTACAATATAAATACACTAATTAAGAGACAGTAAACAATACTAAATACGTTATGCAATAATTACTTTCAGTTAAAACAAAATGAAATAAAATTAGAAATTATAATCGAAGGTGTAGAGAAATTGCAAGATTATTACATTAATTTGTGATCTTATACATAATTTTAAGCAATATTAATGAGATAATGCACAGAATTGGCGTAGTTACAAATAAAACACCTATTATATAGTTGGTTTGCGATAGTAAAGAAAAAATAAAAACAAAATTACTTATGGTTACAAACTATATACCTGTCATCAAATACTCAACAATAGTAAAATCTATAATACAAACATAGTTATTGTTGTCATTACTATTATTATGTCCCAAAGATAGACACCTTGTTTTACATAGTGCATTAGGATTTTATAACATCATTAATTTATATACAATTAACAGCTACAGTCTTGCGTGGATGTGGTGTATAAACTCTGTGAATTGTTTGTAACAACATTTTTTTCTAAGAAAATGGTAAAGGGGTGTGGAGTAATTTAAATTGCAGTCCGAGATATGATATCTTAAAAAGTGTCTTTTCCTTTCGAACACTGGACAGTGAAAAATCAAATGTTCAACAGTCTGATTCTCTTTGCATATGCACAGAGATTATTCTGCACTTTTGATCCTAAATCTTTCAAAGTAGGAACCGAATTTTCCATGGCCGGTCATAAATTGGGTGTAAAAGAAGTCGGTTGAGAACTGACTGCAACATAGTCTGTCTTGTACATTGGGAAAGAATAATTTCTTGGTCACAGAGCCTTTAACACTAGAGTTCCAGTATGTATTCCACTTGAGTGTAGTTGTGTGCTTGATCTTCTGCTTGATGTACGAAATAGGAGAGGTGGAATATTTATATTCTGAGTTGGTTGAGGCCGCTTGCTTCGCTAATGTATCCGCTCTTTCGTTTCCTTCAGTACCTGTGTGGCCGCGCACCCACATTAAGCAAATACGACCTTCAAATTTAAGTATTAGGGATCTAATTTCGACGGTTATAGAATGCAAGTTGTATTTATCGTCAATGGTTTGTAAGGCAGATTGAGAGTCGCTGTGAATACATGAGTCAATCCCGTTGGTAATGCTCCATTTCACTGCTTGCAAGATGGCAAAGAGTTCTGCTTGGAACACGGGTCTTGAGAAATATTAGGCCAACGTAATCTATGGTACAGGACACACAGTGATTTAGGAAAAATAACCACACATAATGAAGCTTTAATGTCTTGCTGGATTTGTAATAATCTATTTTGGTAGTTTTTCCAGAAATTTCTAAATATGTTCGGTATGCCAATTATAACAATTTTACTATTTTCGAAGTAAATTAATCTCTTATCGTTGATTAAAATTGTATGCACCATTTTTTTAATTACGAGTACAATGGTACAGTATTCCCTCGTTACATGGTTCAGAATAGGATTATATCGAATACCTGTACTGAACTGCCATCCGCTCGGCGGGAGACCCATGGACAGGGAGCTTGAACTCAGCTAATCTGTGCCTCTGTTCAGAGTAGTCACTGCATGAACCATGGTGAACACGTTGCCAACGTCTCTCACACCAGAATATTAACAAATTTAAGCATGCATTATTATTTAATTTTACGAAAACACACACAAGTATTTATTTATTTAAACTAATTTTAACTCTTTGCTTGATTAATCTTGCCCGATGGCGGGCTTATGTGAGGGCGGCAATGAACCTGCGGGTTCCTTAAAATCCATTTGTAAGTAAGTCGTAAGTAAGTAAATTTTAACTCTTTGCTAGATATACCTATTCATGCAATTGTTTTCGTAATTTTACTAAAGATATAAACGGTATAACGCAAATAAAATCAGGAAAGAAGTATTTTTTTCTGGGAAAATTTTTGACCCTATGTTGTATGAATATTTGTTGACCCTGTAGAGCGTCGTAGAAGACTGTGAAAAGGACGGTACTTAAACCCCTTACACTCTGTATAAGTGTGAAAAAATTAAGACATCAATTGTTATGCTAGAAGAAATACATGCACAGTTTTAGAATAAATATAAAGAAAATTGAGGAGTTGAGAAATTTTCAGTGATTTTCACGTAATGAAGAAGAAATTCAAAGTTTCTCGAAGTGTGTGTATAATTGGACATAACTGAAGAGAGATGAATTGAGAATCTCCATTCCTGAAACATTATCTGTGTAGTATATGAATTTTTTTTCTCGTGTACCTCAGTACAGCTTATTAATAATTTAAATATTTATAAGATTTTGTGTACTTCGGCGTTGTAAGTAAATAAATTATTGCAACACATATGTTACTCTATAAATGGATGGTGTAGTCTGAATTTATTGATTTTCTTAATATAATAAAATATTGTGCATTATTTTTTTAATTCCCATAAGTCACGAACTTTTTACCTTGTATAGCATAAAATTTAATATTATAATATATACAGGTCAATGGCACGCTCCCGTGACTTTTCACTCAAAATTTAACTTTCTGAAGCATAAAGTTTTACAGATACATCCTAGTTTATAAATTCTGTTTTATTCGTTTTCCCATATGTTTACAATCCTTGCCAACATATCGCCCTACAATCTCGCTAACTTTTCAACAAAAAGTAGCTAAATCTCTCCAAAGTTTGTTAAAAAGTACCGAGAAATGTAGCTAAAATTTAATAATAAATATCACTAAATAAAAATAAGAAAAACATACATATGCGGAGAAAAATATAATTTCCTCGTCGTCATCCTCTTCTGCGGAGTCTGATTGTATTGTTGACGGCTGTGATGTTGAGGTGGAAGTTGTAGGAACAGCTGATTGTGAATACACTGCACTTGATCCAATCATTGACACTATACATTCTGGCAAATAGTAAGTGTGGAAATTTTCACCCGAACGTTTGATCACAATTTGTTTTTGTGAAATCTAATACTTTTTAAATTACATTATGCAACGAGCCTATAATGATAGTAATTAAGAATCGAGTATGGATATTTATGAAACGAGCGCAAGCGAGTTTCATAATTTTCATACGAGCTTCTTAATTACCATTATAGGCGAGTTTCATACGACTTTTTATGCTCGACCATATTTCTAACTTGAAATTACCGGTATTCAGATGTATACATTTAATTTGTATCTGACAAGATCGGAAGTGACCTTGTTCTAGGTCGTGAATTGTGAGATGTGGGCAGACGCGAAAGTATTGATTTTTTCCGAGGAACAATAATGTCATTGACCTTGATGTATAATCCCTTTAAACTTGATAATATTATAATATTATAACCTTGAATATTGAATTCGACATTGAAAAACGAGATGACAAATTGAATTTATTTGAATATTATTTACAATTAATTCTAATTATTATAGTAACAGAACATAACCTTCTGCGACAGTATTGGATTTCCAGCCTCCGTGACTTTTCGCTAATTCTCTTTCGATTGCATATCCGAGAATAATCGATACTTGCGGTTTTATAACGGTACAAAGCTGACTTGTCATTGGCTTAACACATGTAAGCTGAGTTATCATTGGCTGAACACCTGTACCCGTGAGAATCATTGAATCAGCATCTTTCACCGTGATCACTGATCATAAATATATGAGATGAGGGCTTTCACGTATGAACCATTAGACTACTCAGTCTTGCACCCATGCCTCTTCTAAAACTAAAAATTGCATGACTTCAGTTGAATGTTTTAACTTGAAAGAACAAATGGGAAGAATATAAAAATCAGCAGAAAAGTCGCTAATCGTATTTTACAAAATTTGTCGCCGAGACTGATTCAACATTCCCTAGATTTAGCGACTTATCTCCAAATATAGCAACACTGAATCCTTGACTTAGAAGGTATGAGAATTTTCCCGTTCCATGTAATTCACAGTAGATTGAGTTCTTAACGTAACGATTTCACTATAAATATGAATGTACAGAATTTGCTCGCGTGTATTAGTTAGAACTTTTGTATTTTTCTATTTATAATACAGCTTCTTTCAAATTTTTTGGAGCAGCAAGAAGTAATTTCTTCTTTTCCAGTAAACAACCATTGGAACATTCAAAAAAGTATTTTCTATCGCACTTATCTTCTGTCATATTAACTTGATTTAAGTGATTTTCTGTTTTACCCTTACGATCATTTCATAAAACGTGGCTACCCAGTACCTAAACGTTCAGTGCTTTATAATATTATGCGAAATTTCCAGATTATCTTACTTGAACAATCTTTACAGACGCATCTAAACTTATATGGAATTTCATTACCACCCATTATATGTATTTTTCGATAATTTTGACTTTCCCGCAATATGCACGGCACAACTTTGTTTATGGCGATGTTACCAAATTTTTCGTAAGGATGATTTCATTTACCTCTATCGCTACGCTTACATTGGCCCTTTAGTAAGGTTTAGGTTAATAGCGGGCATTCCTGCGGCATTGCCTCAGTGACGTCAGACCTCAGAGAAGCATCAAACTTACCCCCTACTTTCTCCTTCCCCCACTCCATGAAAATACTGCGCGTGTACGTGGCGGATTATACTGGATTGCTATACTTCGGAGCTTCATTAGTGATACAATGTCTTTCGCAGAATCATATGAATCGAGAGGATATCACACTTACAAGAAGGGCGGTTCTTTCATTTCTCATGTTTAGGATTAGTTACAAATATTCAGGACGCGAACTTAAATAGGCCTATGTACATTCTTAAAATAAATCACCTGTTATACGAGTTCAAAGAACACCGATTCCGTGATTTTCAAAGGACGGAGAAAGATTTCAATATTTTTGCCACTCCTTTTCATGTTTAAATTGAAAATGTTATCCCAGAATTGCAGTTAGTGGTACTGGATTTGCAGAATGATGGCTTCTTGAAAGCAGAATGTGAAGGTCTACTGGGGGCTATAATTTAAAAAAAAATGTCCAGTACTGCATATCCACTGCTTAGACAGTTTGCTTCAAAAATAATGAGTACCGTCATTTCCCGTAACTATGGTCCTGGAACATAAGTATTGTCCACGATACGACTATTCAAATTTTGTACTCAATAACGTAGAATCTCGTTTATCTATATTTTTGCTGTACTGTAGTTTGAATACAAGTCACTGCAGCTATCTACGTACAGTCCATGTTACTTCTACAATTATCTTTGAATGGTTGTATCGTGGACCATAGTTGTGTTCCAGGACCATAGTTATGGGAAATGACTGTATGTATTCATCAACCTACAAGCGCGAACAGCTGTTTTCTAAAATGAAATTTATAAAGTCCGCTTAAGTGATGCTAATCTCCTTGCGCAACTGAAAATAGCATGCACAGACATAAATCCCAATTTCAAAGAAATTGCTTTGAAAATGATTAATTAAATATCACGTGATTGGACTATTCTAATTACATATGGTATGTAGGAGTGTAGTGGCGCAACTGTCTGTAAATCCGTCACTGCATTGTAGAGTGCAACCCCTCCCACAGTATGCAGTTGCCATTTCAATCCTGTCTTGCGGGTTGCATTCATTTTGCCCATCACTGGTTTTGGTTGTCATTGGAGCTTAATAATAATAATAATAATAATAATAATAATAATAATAATAGTTTTATTTAATAATAATAATAGTTTTATTTTCCCTGGCAAAGTTAAGGCCATCAGGCCTTTTCTTCCACTCAACCAGGATCAAATCACATACAGAAAAAATACATACCGGTATACAAATATGAACTTAAAAATAATAATAAACATAATTAAGTAAAAAAGAGAGATTGAATACATATACACAAGCAGTATTAACTTTGAAATAACAATAATAAAAAATATATATGTAATAAAAAAAGAGATTGAATACATAATCACAAAGAGAAAAATACATTCTAGTATACAAGTATTAACTCAAAAGAAAAAAAAATTAATACATTTGAATATAATCTCAAAACTAAAGGACTAGTACAATTAGTATGGTCAGCACAACACGTATTACATTGAGACAATGACAATTACCTAGATATTAGTGTTAATGGAAAAATAAAGTAATGACTGTGTAAAATAATAATAATAATAATAATAATAATAATAATAATAATAATAATAAATTAAAATTATACCTAAGGAAACTAATTCTGTGCATTTAAAATATTTCTAAACAACCTAATTTTAAACAACTGAAGACTAAGACTACCCCTGATTTCCAGCGGCAGCGAATTCCATGAGCGGGCCATGGCTATTGAGAAAGAACTTGAGTACAGAGATGTCTGATGACGTGGTATTGATAGCAATAGATTGTGCTGTGAACGTGTATTTCGATTATGATGTGAAGCTAGGAGAGTAAACCGAGAGGCAAGGTAGTTGAGTGTGGAATCATATGATAGCTCTTAAGACAATGGTTGGCGCTAACGTAATCTGTCAAAATAAAAAAGTTTGAACACAGTAAATGAATATTTTGCAGTTCAAAAATGTACGATGCAAACATTTTCTTCTACTCATATAAATAGGAGGATAGTATACGTGAATACGGAACATTGATTACGAAGTAGCCACGAATTTGGAATGCAGGAAGAACAGTGAATCAGAAAGCCATAGGATGCCGAAAATTGGAAACCCGTAATATTGTGACAGAAATGGACATTTTTAGTTTGCAGTAATGGTTTTGACTCTGATCTTCATTACACACTTATATTATAAAATGGAGACTGTGATATTTGGAATTAAATTAACAAATTAAATACAAATATAAAAACTCACATTTAATTGTGAAAAAGGAAAACTAATGTGATGTAATTCAAATTTCAAATTCAAATTAATTTAAAATTTACATTTGAATTGAATACATATGAATATATACCCGAAATGAGCATATGCTCGTGCTCGGGTACTGTCCAGTAATCTGCATAAATTTTACAGGGTTCTAATAATAATGCTGATGATATAAATAATAGTAACAATAATAATAATAATAATAATAATAATAATAATAGAATAATCATGACAGAAATGATACAAAGATTGTAATACAAAATAATTCATTAATAATAATAATAATAATAGTGATAAAACAAATTTATTTACAATAATAAAATAAATACTAAGACGGATAATAGTACAATATGCAACGAGCCGATAATGAAGGTAATTAAGAAGTGAGCATGGATATTTATGAAACGAGCGCAAGCGAGTTTCATAATTTTCATACGAGCTTCTTAATTACCATTATAGGCGAGTTTCATACGACTTTTTATGCTCGACCATATTTCTAACTTGATATTATTAATTTTTAGCAATGTCCCGTATGTTGTCAGATGTGCGCAGACGCGAAAGTATTGATTTTTTCCGAGGAACAGATGTCCACATTGACCTTGCTAGGCCATAAGAACCTAAAGAGATAACATTGAAATTCAATTATACATTGAAAAACGATATGACAAATTGAATTTATTTGAATATTATTTACAATTAACGCTAATTATTATAGTAACAGAACATAACCTTCTGCGACAGTATTGGATTTCCAGCCTCCGCGACTTTTCGCTAATTCTCTTTCGATTGCATATCCGAGAATAATCGATACTTGCGGTTTTATAACGGTAGAAAGCTGACCTGTCATTGGCTGAACAGTTGTAACCTGAGTCGTCATTGGCTGAAAGACCTGACCTTTAATGAGTAGGTGTACTTTAATGACATGCATTAAAGGTCTGCTACCAGGTGTATAATTAGTACATTTCGGCATGGTCGAGCATAAAATAAAATATAAAACCACTAGCGAGAGTTAACACAACTTAAATAAGCATATAATAACCCGAAAAAATGCCAAACTCGAAAATCAACAGAAAAGTTCGTTGTATCGCAGACGACAGCAACCGCCGTATTGACATTGTGTTGTGCATTAATGGTAGTAGTGGGGAGCTGAAAGTCTACGTAACTGCCGTTCTCTTCGAATCTTCTCGTAAAATCATGGGAAGTTAATGCTGCAAAAACAAAATGTCTACGAGTCAAACTGTTCATTATTACAGGATAAATACAAATAATACTGAAACATATTAATCGAGTTTCAGTTATAGATCTGTCCATTTTTGCAAGATATATCTTCTATAATAATAATAAATCTGTAGCCGAAATTTTTCTGGTAATTTTCGATTTTCCAAAAATAATTGGTCCTAACATATATAATTAACCAGCCTGAAACCGAAAATCGCTTTTTTTTTAATATTTGTTTGTATGTCTGTCTGTCTGTCTGTCTGTCTGTTTGTATGTTTGTTACCTTTTCACGCGATAATGGCTGAACGGATTTGGATGAAAATTGGAATATAAATTAAGTTCGTTGTAACTTAGATATTAGGCAATATGGCATTCAAAATACATTATTTAAAAGGGCGATTATAAGGGGGCCTGAATTAAATAAATCGAAATATCTCGCTTATTATTGATTTTTTGAAAACTGTTACATAACACAAGTTTCTTTAAAATTAATTTGCGATAAGTTTTATTCCGTGGAAAATTTTGATAGGACTGATTTTTAATGAGATAAATGAGTTTTAAAATTAAAATAACTGCCATCTAAGGCCGTATATTGAATTAAAAAACAAATGACTTTGTCTATAATGGGCCTTGGACAGCAACAATCGAAAGCTATGAAAGATAGCCTACAGAGAATGTTTCTGTGTTTGTATGAAGTAATATCGGAAGCTAAATTAACCGATTTGTATAATTAATTATTATGTCACCATTGGAAAGTGTAGTTTCTCCAGATGGACATAATACTATAATGTTATTACAGTAACTTCTGATATAATAATGTAATGTAATATAATATAATAGTATATAATATGTTATAATTTAAGTTATTTGAAGGATTCAGAACCATAGTGGGCCAAGCGCCATTTACTGAATACGTAGAAAACAACAAGGGTTAAAATTAAGTTATTACCATAATTCAATGGAAACATATAGCAAGTAAAATGAAGTATACACATTAAATCTAAATGATGTCAATGTTCATTAAACTATGGTTGCATGTAATAACAATTAAGAAATATGTCAAAATAATTGTCATTGCACCAAATGAGTGCTTTCTGGACCAAAATGATCGCTTTTTAATTATTTAAATACAATTTAAATTAACTAACATATTAAACGAGTTATCCTTCTATCAAACACGAATGTTCCCTGGATCAAACGTTCTATTTTAATTATGTAATTACTTTATATTTATTTCTAACAGGTGCAGCGGAGCGCACGGGTACGGCTAGTATCAAAATATTTTATGAATGGCGGGGAAAATATAAATTTCAATAACTTTCTCGTGACAAGATACAGTGACAAGTACAGGGACATCATTTTATTTTTACTTGCATTTTTATTGTACCTGCATTTCTGAATGTACTTCACTCCCACCCCTTCACTAATGTCCTTGCTCCCGTCAGACACACAAACTTACGGCCGCTGTTGCATTCAAAGTCTCCAAGCAGTGAAGTAAACACTGCAGTGTACAGTGTGTTTCATAAATATGGTTGCGTTTTCTATAGAAGATAGAACCTATATTAATAATATCGTACTAAAAATTATGTTCAAGAAACGATAAATTCAATGTCAGAGAATATGCTTCAAAATGTTTTTAATAATATGCGTAAAGAATTGAAGTCTGCATTGTAATGAACGGCAACCATTTTCAGAAACTTGTTTAAAAATTCTAATTAGCTTATTTTGAATTGAAGTGGCTAGAAGCAAAGGAATGCTAGTGACATTTGTAATAACATGAGTTAAGTGCATCCAGTGTAAGCTAAAGTATCTAAAATTTTAGTGGCAAAGGGATATTTTAATCTTATCACACATTAAATAATTAATTTATATATATAATATCTTATATTATAAAAAAATTGAATTACCAAAAATTTAAATAAAAATTTCACCGATTTTACGAAAGCTTAAATATTTAAATCCCATTTTCTCAAAAGTAACTTAAGTGCACTTACAGCCCTTTACTTATGACTCCCTTAATTTAAATGCACTCTCTATATTGTATGTTAACACCAATAATTAATATGCTAAATAAAGTAGACATTACATAATGAATATAGCCGCCTGAAAAGTTGAGTTTTTAAAATAAATGTTACTACTCTACTGTATTTTGATAAATTCCATAAAAGTGATAATCAATCTGAAAATCGTAATATCGTATTTCCCTACAACATAAATAGATACATTACTAACTTTTCTCTCCTCCTATAGCTAATAAAATGATTTCTTTACATATTGCACTAGCAACATAAAACTCCTGTAATGGAAGGGGGCAACAGTGTTTCCGAGTATAGCGAGGTTAATGTTAAAAATGTTGGTAAAAATAAAGTGATGTCCCTGTACAACCAAGTGTATCTGTGGCGATGCTAAGGAATCATTTATTGGAGGATATACACTGTTATTAATCAAGAAAATGATTTATTTATATTTATTACAATGTTTTATCTTATAGGTTACATGCATACACTGTGTGTGCGTGCGTGCTTTAATATGCAGTGTTAGCATGTGTGCAGCCTGTTTTACCGATGATGCTACAATAAATTATCTCTGAGACGTCAGGACTCTAGTAGAAAAATATTGTAATTATTATTACTTTTAACAGTAACTACTGGAACGTATTGTTCACAAACAACTAATGAACTATCTAACCCAGGCCTGCAGAACTCGCTAAGTAGGGGAACTATGACGTCAGCCTCACTCCACTTCTATTAGGGATGACCGACTTCCGCTCCGAGAATGAATGTTGATGCAGCCGAGCGTAACTAGATCGCCGTGACCGCACAGGTAGAAAAGGTGGGTGGGGTAAAAGAGAGGAGGAAAGCAGTCGCTCTCAAGAGCTACAGTTCTGCAGGCCTGATCTAACCGAATAGGCCAGCGGTGGCGAAAGTGCTATCGTGCGCCGAGCCACTGTGTAAGCTGCAACGTGCATAGCACCTATGGAGGGAGGCGGACACCCGAAGGGAAAGTGAAGCTACTGTCTGACATTAACGGTCAAGCACTTAAATAAAATTATATACATATAAGGTTACAAACTAATGTTTAGTACGTGTAACGAAGAAAGAAATGAACAAAAAAACATAGGACACATTATCACAACCTAAAATTAATTGTCTTCAGAATGTCTCTGCGGCAGAGTTTCAAAATCAGGAATTATGTCACTTACTGCCAGTCGTAGTTGATCACGAAGGTATTTGTCTGTCAGTCGTGATCTAAATTTGATTTTTACTATTTTTATTGTTGAAAATAATTTTTCACAAACGTAAGTTGTAGCGAACATGGCTTCAACAGAGGAAACGAAAGAACGAAGCTTCAAATATTTATTTTTTGCCAAAGATTTGAAAAGTTCAACATTTGTCAAGTCCTTACATCTAGCTTTCATTTAACACCACATTGTAAATATGTGAATTTAAATTGAAGATGTAACCGCATTATTCGTACATCTGCTGAAAAAGGATCGACGTACAGCGTTGATGATGATGATGATGATGATGATACTCATAATCATAATAACAACAACACTTAACCTTTTAATGTTTCATGTGTAACTTGTAGTAACTTATAATGCCGTTTTATGTTATAGGACTACCACCGTTTTCGTAGTAATACTTGTGAACAAATCATACATTTAATATTCCCATCATATTGTCAGCAAAAAATGCATCCTCCCATCCTACTTGAAACTTTCGTTTTTATAGAGGTACATGGTTTCGAAAGAGACATTGCGACGATACGCCACTCGCAGGTCAGAGACAAATATACATGGAACGGAGTTTGACTCCAGTGAGTGAGAGGGTGGGGGTTGTAGGTAGGAAGCAAGGGAAATGCACTGCGAGCCACAATGTGCTCGTGAGTCGCATTTTCGCCGCGGCTGGAATAGGCTATGCCTTACTGGACGAATACCAATCCGGATTCAGAAATGGACACAGTACGACTACAGCACTACTAAAAGTGAATTAGGATATACGTGAACCTACGGATGAACGTAAATTAACATTACTGACATTACTTGACTTCAGTAAGGCATTTGATACAGTTGACACGGATCTTCTATTATGTCAATTAATACTTCTGAATCTTTCTGAAAGTTCTGTTACTTCGTTTGAATCCTACCTTCGCGAACGTCAATAATGTAGCATTGCTTGCGATTATTCTTCAAAATGGCTTGTCGTGAAATCTGGAATTCAACAAGGATCAGTTTTCGGACCTTTACTCTTCATGATCTACAGTATATTAATGACGTGACTAAAATGATAAAACACTGCAGATACCATATGTATGCTGACGACTTGCAAATCTATTTGCATTTCCATCCTGACTAGACTAGTGACGCACTAAATAAAATAAACGAAGACTTGAATTCGATTTAACTGTGGGCACAGAAATTTGGATTAATTTTAAATCCAGAGAAATCGCAAGCAATCGAAATGGGACATAATCGTCTACGAAGCACTCTTGATAGTAGTACTATACCACATATAATATTGATGGGATTATTGTTAAATAGAGTGAAACACTTAAAAATCTTGGCATTTTTATGGATAGCGATGTAAATAGGAACACTCAAGTGACACACCTTTGTAAAAAATATTTTCTCAACTTCACTTCTTGTTTTATATGAAAGAATTTCTACTCTTTATTGCAAAAAAAATCTTATTCAGACACTTCTAATGCCCCATTTTGAATATTGTGATTCCTTGCTAAGTAATGTAAGTTCACTCTTAGCTGAGAGACTACAACGTGTTCATAATGTGTGCATACGATTCATCTGCAATACTCGTAAATTTGATCATCCACTTACTTTCATAGGTGCGTCTGAAGGAACGAAGAACAATACATTCACTCTCTCTTCTATTTAGAATCATGCATACTTCTACTCCGAATTATCTGTTATCGCGCTTTCATTTTCTTACAACTCTTCGAAACCGACATCAAGCACTTCTTTCTATCCCTCAACACAGAACGTCTTTATACTCATCCTCCTCTACTGTAGAAATACCTCGCCTCTGGAATTCGTTACATAATGACTGCCGGACTTTATCACAATTCAAAATTAAATTGAAAAATTTTGTCTTATTTAATGTTTTTTAGATATTGCTAGAAATGTCGATTTTGTTTTTTTACTCTAGATTAAAATTGCAAGTTTCTTGTTTATGTTAGTTAATTCGTTAGGATACAATTAATTGCGATACTTAATCACTCGTCTAAAGTTTGTGGGACTGCAACCTGTATATATTTTTGTATGGTTTCACTTTGTTTATACCAGGGGCGGCTTTTGGGGTAGTGCCAGTGTGCCATGGCACCGCCAATGAAAGAAACAAGAAATAATATCCTAAAAAGCAGTTGTCATAGTTTATTTCTACACATTTTATTCGTATTTCATCTGAACGAGCTCGCGCACAGATCGGGACGCACTCTTGCAGAGTTTCTCCGAACGTTGGAGCCACTTCAGTGTGGCACTGCTTACGTCCATATAACACTGTACAAAAGGCTACGGATTCTAGTTTATATATTCGTTTCTTATGGCAGACACTGAGCCGAATTCGATTTGACTCAGTAGTTAATATTCCGCCCGCTAGAGCACAGTTATGCAGAATTTTCGCTAGATGGCAGGGTTGTTGGAGACGTTAGGCAGGAACCGATAACCATAGACTTGCACGAAAACACAAGTTCCGCGCCAAATGTTAATGTAATGTTGCCATTTCAAAACTAAAGCACATAACTTGGATTTTAATGTGTGAAGTATTATCCATTTAACTATATTAAATGCAGAGATAGTCATGGTTCTTTTTAGAAAGATAAATATGTTTTTTTTTCATATTATGTAAAACTGTTTGTTAATGTTGTGTAATATTTGTTTTATTTTGCGGAAACTAAATATCGCTACACTGTTGGTATAGTATTGATGCTTCTGTTAGCGATACATGAGATCTGTGCAGGACATGAACATGCGTTATTCAGGCTGCTGTCTTGGATTCATCGGCCTGTTAAATAAAGTGCAAACGTGTTCGTTTATTATCTATATCACTGTTTATCTCGTGTGTTTTTGCCAGTAATTTTACTAGTTATAAAAGTTATTTGTATTTGACTGACACTACTGTGAAAGTTTTGCATTATCTGTATCTGTAAATTTCGTTATTAGTTTCGGAAATGTTATTGTAACTGTTACTAGGTGCATTATTAACTGTACACCTGGTAACATAGCTGGTTTAATTAATGTTTTATATAACATAATGTAAACGTGAGCTACGATTATCAATTTCACTAGGGTAATTTGCGTACAATCTTTTTTTTTCATTTTTGGCACCACCACCACCAGAATATCTCACCGGCCGCCACTGGTTTATACTGTGATTTTTTTATTTCTATTAATTTATTTGTATTTCTGGTGGTGTGGAAGAGAAGACCTGATGACCTTAACTAAACCAGAATAAACGAATGAATGAATAAATAAATAAAAATTGTTACGGTAACATTTTTAAAATCACTAAACCGTGTAATTAATTTAATTTTAAACAATTTGGAACCATTAATTTTATATTGTATTTTAAAAATATATTCGTTACTATTTACATTCTTATGTGAAGATGGAACAGAAAACTTATATTTATTCCAATATTTCTGAGATAACCCATCGACTTGTTCATCGAAGTCGTCATTGTTACGGAACTTTTATCTGCTATTCACGTCAAGTCTTCGTTGTCATTATTTATATTCTTACTAGTGGCTTGTGCAGCAAATGCTGCAAACTAAGTTTCTTTAGACGTTCAAATAAAATATTTTCAGATTTATTTTCAATGAAGAATACCAGACATTTTGAAAGTTATTTGCTTTCATAACAATGAAACATACTCCCTCTGAATGATTTTTTATGCCAAATAATTTTTGTTGAAACTATGTACCTTCAGTTTTTGAGTTTCTACGCGAAAACGCAAGTAGCAATGTCAGGACGCATGTAGGAGTAAAGCAGTAGCTATTTCAGGTCATTGTGGATTGTAGATGAAAGATAAAAAAAGTCAGGTTTGCTATGCTTTCGAAAAATAGACATAGCATCTTGGTATATCTGCTGCATGTAGAGCTTGAAATGTAGAGAGTAAAATCATTTTATCCTGCTAAGAGTTCTTGCTGAAATTACCGGAAAACTACAACATTTTGTAGGCCTCTTATTTTATCAATAAGTAATACCTTTTGGTCTTTCCTTAGGAACTGTAATTTTTGCGCTCTCTCGAGCCAATACTGAAGAGAATAACGCATATAAATATCTACACTACACCGCCATTAAGTATATGAAATAGGTCCAACCCACTTGATTAATAACTATAAAAATATTTGATTTTTAATAACAATATTATTATCTTATGTAAGTTTTGTAGTTTTATATATATATATATATATATATATATATATATATATATATATATAGCCGCCACTCAGTAAATTATAGAAATGAAGATCTAATTTAAGATATTCTGTACATCTACTTACATAAGCCCAAAACGTTTCACTTTCATATCATCAATATAGCATTAATATGTTTAGTTAATTAAAAATAGTCACGTCGTGTCATTAACTATAATATTTCATTTCTAATGGTAATAATGTCATCAAACCACCTCAAGTTTTGTGGATTTTAATATCCAATACACAGCTGTACTCAGAAAATTACACATCGCAGAATCTAACCTGTAAATTAGTTTAGTAAGTCTTGAAGTTTTTATAACGAATTGAATTTGAGATCTAAATATGTCAGCAGTCCTACAGGTCATGACCTTCGTGTAATAGCCTATTGTTTATTGTAGTGTGTGTTTTGTTTTATTCTGAATGCAATTAGTTCTCAAAACTGACGAAAGAAGGATTTTGGAAAGTAGGAAAATTATGTAGTGAAATCGACATTTCACTGAGAACTATTATTTTTCTCAAAAACTTTGGGTTGCAAGCTTCAAAATGAAGGGTAATTTATTAAAATCTGTTCAGCCGTTTTCGTGTAATTTCCATTACCAATTCAAATTATATATAGATATGAAGGTATAGTATGACCTTGGTATTTATTGAAATATTTCTATGCCTAAACCCGTCGATTTCTTTATAGAAACCATTGTTGCTATCTTGAGTCATGTCAGTGTTCTTACAGACGTCACGTAACATGAGTCATTGTGTGTCGTTGTAGTCAAGATATAAAAATACATTGATTAATTTGAGCTGAAACTCCTTTTTAAATATGGAAATTGTTGCTGTTAGTTAAGTCCATTGGCATTACTGTGTTTCTAATAGTATACAGTTCATACAGAGTGATTTATATAGAACTGACACATTTCTTTCTTTAATTATTCCGTTGGAAATTCATTCAATGACCCAATTTTAGCACCAAATTAAGCAGAATGTTCTGGAGTTTCGATTCCTTGTCACTAGATGCGCAGATGTTTATGTTTTATTCCTATTGTTGGCAGCACTGACCCAATTTTAGCACCAAATTAAGCAGAATGTTCAGGAGTTTCGATTCCTTGTCACTAGATGCGCAGATGTTTATGTTTTATTCCTATTGTTGGCAGCTGTTTTCGACATTTTGTGTCAACGTGAAAATGAAGTACACATTAAATCAACGACTCTTCCTTGTGAAGCAATACTGGATTACGAATTCAATTACAGCTACTCAAAGGGCATACCAGAGAGAATTTGGTGTTCGCAGTCCTCCCAAAAGAAACACAATACTGGGACTGGTAAACAAATTGGAAACAACTGGATCTCTGGTGAGTGAAAAGGGCAAGCATCGTTCATCTAGGCTTCCCACGGTTGTTGTTGACGTAAGAGCACGACTGGAGCAGTCACCCAAAAAATCATTAAGATGTTTGTCGCAGGAGACAGGGTACTCCTACTCAATGAGTCAGAGAGCTGCGAAAAGTGCAAGCCTAAAGCCATATAGGGTTACGGTTGTTCATCAGCTACAGGAACCAGTTAAGGATAAAAGATTGAATTATTGTCGTTGGTTTCAGACGTTCATTGTGCAAAATGCTGCCATATTGTCCATCACATGGTTCACAGATGAAGCATGGTTCCATTTATCCGGTTATGTGAACTCACAGAACTCACGCCATTGGACCATTGAAAATCCACATGTCATCCATGAAGCACCTATGCACCCGGTTAAAATCGGAGTTTGGTGCGCAATATCCGCACAGAGAATAGTGGGGCCAATTTCTTTTAACCAGACTGAGAACACTGCAGAGTACCGACTGATTTTCATGGAGTTTGTTGAGCAACTGGTCGATGTAGAGCTCAGTCAAGGATATTTTCAGCAAGATGGCGCTACATGCCATACATCAAATGAATCCATGGAACTAATTGCAAGTTTCTTTGACGACCGAATAATTTCCAGGAACCTGTGGCCACCGAGATCTCCGGATTTGACAACGCCGGACTTCTTTCTATGGGGTAAATAATCTCCCAAAATTCCTCTACATTTTAGGTATAATAAGCTGTCGCTAGCACAATTCGTTTTGAAACAATTAATGAAAGAAATGTGTCAGTTCTATATAAATCACTCTGTAGTATACGTACGGCGAACTGAATTTCAGAGAGGTCAATAGAAAATCAGACGTGCCTGAAGAAGGAAATAAACTTGCGAAAATTTAGAAGCGGATGAACATGATGGTGCGTTAATTGTAACATCCTACGTTCTCTTCCTTCCAAACTCCCGGAATTAGGTATATAATTAGAAGACACCGTTATTGCTTGCTTCCCGGCTGCATCCGAAGCTAATCCTCTCCCCCCACCACCCTCAGAATGGAGCTGGGGGCGATAGATGCTGTCCGTGGATCGATGTTCATTCATAGGAGGCAGTAAGCGGCATGTAACCAATATTTTTGTACTCTTCCCGCATGTGATTGCTATGTCATCAACAGCTTCGACCAACTGTATGGCCTGCAAGGCCTAAAATCCACTTTGCATGTGACAGAGTAGTGACGAGATACTGGCAATTAAGTGTTAACTATATCCATGCGTGCCTTGTCCAACCAGCTGTCCATTTTCACCAACCCCTTTAGCGTGCAACGCCATCCAGCAAAGTCGATAGGGGTTGTTACAGTCTACACTCCACTTTAGTTACGTCGACCTGGGGAAAAAATTAATTGCTATCACTACCTCACACCTTAACTACTTGTCCTGGTCTATTGTTGTCCTTCTCTAGCGCTGCGATCTCCCATCAAATACGTTGTGAAAATATAGAATCTGTTTCAGCAAGACTGAAACATGAAGTTGTTTTGTTCTGTACATTGTTTTAAAGCCAGCGACTGCTGAAATATAGCACAATGACACTTTCACCAATAAAAGTGATTACTTATAAACATTGAGCTACGTCACTAGAATACAGACCACTTGGTGACGATTCAACCGACAATTTTATTGTAAATTGTCGCATTCTACAATTAGAGGGTACTGACGGAACCTAACGAGGTGGTTCATGCGTTCCTCAAGGCGCTCTCTTTCGAGAGCTGCGTGGTTCAAATTCCCGGACCGACCAAACAGCCTGTGGTTTTTTCGTGGTTTTCGCAGTTATTTAATAGTATTAATGATAATAATAATATTTTATTGTCGCTGGCAGAGTTAAGGCCATAAGGCCTTCTCTTCAACTCAACCAGCCTTAATCAATACTATACATATTTAAATTACGAATATTTACACTACACTTAAAAGGTTCTCCAGAAATATTCTTCAGTTAAGTTTTAACGACTAGTAGACTACATATTTTTTTTAAATTTAGATAAACCTATAAGGTAAAGTAGTAACTTAATTTTACTTTTTAACTTCGCTCTAGAATATGCCATTAGGAAAGTTCAGTATAACACAGAGGGTTTGGAATTGAACGGGTTACATCAGCTTCTCGTCTATGCGGATGACGTGAATATGTTAGGAGAAAATCTACAAACGATTAGGGAAAACGCGGAAATTCTACTTGAAGCAAGTAAAGACATAGGGTTGGAAGTAAATCCCGAAAAGACCAAGTACATGATTATGTCTCGTGATCGGAATATTGTACGAATTGGAACTATAAAAGTTGGAGATTTATACTTTCAAGAGGTGGAAAAATTCGAATATCTTGGAGCAACAGTAACAAATATAAATGACACTCGGGAGGAAATTAAACGCAGAATAAATATGGGAAATGCCTATTGTTATTCGGTTAAGAAGCTTTTGTCATCTAGTATGCAGTCAAAAAATCTGAAAGTTAGAATTTATATTACCGGTTGTTCTGTATGGCTGTGAAACTTGGAGTCTCACTTTGAGAGAGGAACAGAGATTGAGGGTTTTTGAGAATAAGGTTCTTAGGAAAATATTTGGGGCTATAAGGGATGACGTTACAGGAGAATGGAGAAAGTTCCACAACGCAGAGCTGCACGCATTGTACCCTTCACCTGACATAATTAGGAACATTAAATCCAGATGTTTGAGATGGGCAGGGCATGTAGCACGTATGGGTGAATCCAGAAATGCATATAGATTGTTAGTTGGGAGGCCAGAGGGGAAAAGACCTTTGGAGAGGCCGAGACGTAGGTGGGAAGATAACATTAAAATGGATTTGAGGGAGGTGGGATATGAAGATAGAGACTGGATTAATCTTGCTCAGGTTAGGGACCAATAGCGGGCATATGTGAGGGCGGCAATGAACCTCCGGGTTCCTTAAAAGGTAGTAAGTAAGTAAGTAATTAAGTAAGTAAGTAGGTAAGTAAGTAAGTAACTTAATTTTTGAGCTAATTTAATTCAATCAATTATAATTAATATGATATTTGAGATGGCTAGTAAAAATGATGAAAATTAATTTAATATAAGCTTACTAGAACTATGTTACAGGGAGAAAAAAAATACATATATATATATATATATATATATATATATAATATATTTCTATAATGAGAATATTAATGTAGTTGCCATTAGAGGTTTTGTAAATATATTTAGAGATATTAATGAAAATATTAAGAATGAACAGATGTTAGTTTCATTATATGTAATAAATATTAATCATTAATTAATATGTTAAGTAAGAATTTATGTAATTTTGACCTAAATGAAGTTATTGTCCAACAACCCCTTACATCACTCGGAAGCGAGTTCCAATTTCTAGCAACTGAAACTGTATAAGATGAAGAATATAAAGCTGTCTTGTGGTAGGGTATAATGAGTAAATTGTTATGATGAGACCTGGTACTTAGCTGATGATATGCGGATAAATTTTGAAAACGAGAAGCCAAATAGATTGGGGTAGCGGTGTACAGATTTTGAAATAAGAGAACAAGAGAATGCAGGGCTCGTCGATCGCTTAGCCTTAGCCAAGACAGAGTTTGGAAAGACGGGGAAACATGATCATACTTACGAATATTACAAATATAACGGACGCACGCATTATGCACACGTTGTAGCCTGCTGCTCAAATTTGGATTTAGGTTACTTAATATAACATCGCAGTATTTAGGGAAATTCCGGGTTGGAAATTTCATTGCCCCGGTCAATGTCCCTTCCTCTTCCCTGTAAAAAAAAAAGACATTTAGATTTCATATCATATATTTCATCATCATAAAATTACATAAACATATTCAAGTCATGACTAGGCAGCGCATTTCCGTTCCCAAACAGGTTAGGAAAGTTATCGGTTAGTATATCCTGGAGATTTAGGGTTAAAACTCTGACCCTAAATGCTTACATCAGGACGCTACGACAGTACAACGTAGTTCAGTAAATAATAATAATAATAATAATAATAATAATAATAAAAATCTCTTCTTCTTATTCTTCTTCCTCATGGAATTAGGCCTTTGACCTGTTTCCACATCAAGAGATTGTATCTTTCCATCTTGTAATTGCACGTCCTACTTTCCTTTTGCCTTTAGGGTGATATTGAAGTGTCAGCTGTCGAAATTTATTATGTGGCATCCTTTCAATATGTTCTAACCAGTTAGTTCTTATTTGGTTTATTCTGTAATTTACGTTGTATATATTTAATTGTGTTCTTATGGCTTCATTATGTTTTTTGTCTAAAAGTGAATAAAACTATGACCCTAGATCAGGCATGTCAATTGATGCCCACAGGAGCTAGCGCGCGCTTTATAGCCCAGGAGAGCCTGAGCGCTTTAAAGAGGAAAGGAAAGAGACAGACGAAAGAGGCAGTATGCCGCTTGGTCGAGCTATATTCAGGGATGGCCAGCACTGATTCAATAGATAAAGGGAAGAGAACTTATTAAAACTGTATCCATGTCAATTTTTAAATTTGCCTGAGAAGTATAAGTGCATTATAAGAATGTAAGTTTTAATTTTAATGTTCATTTTTCACAAGTTTGATTTTTTATTCAAAAGAAATATTTTCTCAACTTTTCGTATAGAAAAGTGAAATTTTCAGGTATAGGCCTATTTATTTAGTAGCCTTACAGAATGTTTTCGTAAATCTAATATACCGTATGTACGTATTACTGAAGATAGTGTACTGAAAATTTTGAAAATATTCGCATGGAAAATGTTTGTAAGGAAATGAATTAACAAAGCAACTACTGTTACATCATAAACAAAAGATACGTGCCCATGTGTTGTAAAAATGTCAGCTCTATAGCTTCAGCAGATTTCGAGAAAATAATTTAATATTCTGATGATAGGATGCGATAAGAGTTTTGTTATGTAATATTAGTTACACTTAAAATAGATACAGTGCCTAGGAAACTTTTCTTTGTACTGTAATATTGTTTCCATTAGTTTATTGATTACTTTTGTAAGGCTAAAGACACCATCGATATAAATTTCAACTTATCATGTCATGCTCAATCTCTTTGTTTGAAATATCACTTTCCTAATGAATGATGTGTTTCAGCCACTTAATACAGTATAATATTATACTACTATGGAATTTAAGTGAATATTCCTTCTTAACTCTCTATTATGTTATTAAGATTTAAAACACAAGTGCAATATTAAGAAATCAGTGTTAGTACTTTTGTTTTACAGACAATACAGATTATATCAAACAGAAAGAAGCCATATAAAAATAACGACATAAAATTTCACGTTCCGTTTGAAGTTTGTGCACCACTGTTTTCTTAATCCAACAGGTTGCTTATACATATAGACAACCCTTCCTCTTTCCATTCATAGCGCTTGCTGCCCGCGCACGACGTCAAGGTCAGAAAAATGCGCTTGCTTTCACATCACTGCCCTAGATGCTTACGTCAGGCAGCTACGAAAGGTATAACCTAGTTCAGTGCGTAATAATAATGGATCATAACTGTAAGTGGGATTGCTAATAAATTAAAAAGGTCTGTACAGGTACTTGTTAACAATAAATTAGTAAATCCATGGCGCTACAGCCCTTTGAAGGGCCAAGACCGACCAGCCGGCTGCTGGCCTCACGCCCACATGCCGAAGCAGAGGTGGACGATCATCCAACCAGAATGGAGGTATCGTGTGGTTAGCACGATGATTCCCCCAGCCGTTATAGCTGGTTTGCGAAACCGGATTTTCGCTTCCTGTCATAGCTCCCCAAGTGCATCACGATGCTGGGTGGGCACCGGTCCCATATACTGGCCGAAATTTCATGAGAAAATTTCTTCCCCAATGAGGACTCGAACCTGCGCGCATTCCGTAACGCAAGTCCTAAGCAGGATACACTTGTTAACCATATAAACGCACTAACACTGCGAAACTAGCTCTGTACAAAATATTTTGTTTTGGTATTTAGTATCTATTTATTTAACCTGGTAGAGATGAGGCCGTCAGGCCTTCTCTACCCCTCTACCTGGAGATGTTAATGTTATGTTTTATTTAACGACGCTCGCAACTGCAGAGGTTATATCAGATTCGCCGGATGTGCCGGAATTTTATCCCGCAGGAGTTCTTTTACATGCCAGTAAATCTACTGACATGAGCCTGTCGCATTTAAGCACACTTAAATACATCGACCTGGCCCGGGATCGAACCCGCAACCTTTGGCATACAAGGCCAGCGCTATACCAACTTGCCAACCAGGTCGACTTCTACCAGGAGATTCCAACTATAATATGAAGAATAAAATTACAATTAGTATTAAATTTACTGAATTTAAATACTATTATAGTCACAATCATACCATGGTATGAAAGAAAAATTTCACAACCTCGAGCGGGAATCGAACCTGCGACTTCCTGTTCTCCGGTCAAGCGCTCTACCACTGAGCTAGCGAGTTCGTCTCACGCCAAAGGCTTGGAATTATCCTTTCATACTGGCTACTCTGTTACAGAGTACTGTCCATAGCGTCTGATCTAGTCAGCACTGCTTATGGGTTGAAAGAAACTTTACAAATGTAAAATTCATCTTACGATGTTTGGTGACGTATACACGTCCGTTGATGTGACGTATTAATGAATTTAAATACTATTATAGTCACAATCATGCCATGGTATGAAAGAAGTAGTCTGAGTTTGTACACAAGAAATATGTGCTATTTATAAGGTCTGTAAAAGTTTCACAACAATCCGTTGGAATGCAGAGAAGTTATTAATTTTGTCCAGCTAGATTTGCGCTATTGCACACTGTGAGTCGGTGGTATCTGTTACGGTGAACGCTTTTATTGTTTTCGGACGTAATATTTTCTCCAAACTTCTAAACTTCCTTTTATACCACAGTTAACAGATTTATTAGAAATCTGAAATAATTTAAATGTCATGACTTCAGCGGCCTTAATCCCAATTGTGGCACAGCATACGTCATGTCCGCCTGCAATTCAAAAATGCGTGCGGCGTTCTCCTCGTTCGATTCGTTATAATAGAACTCTGTGTAATAGGTTTGGGGGAAACAAACACAAAAAAAATGTGCGTCCATTAACACAGAGTCAGGAACACGGCCGTTGAAAATTCTTCTCATTATCTGCTGATGTACCGCGATGGCCGGGATTGGATTTCATTTCTGTGACACCCCATGCAAATTCTGCGGCAGATAAAAGCCATGTACTCCAACAAAATTAATAGAATTCTGCAGGAATGTAAATTAAACTTTTGAACCTTGCTGCATACCTGAGCAGAGTATTTTAATCTGTAGATGTTGGTGACACTGTCGCTTTGCATTGAGTTCGCGCATAGACATGCTGCCAGCTGAGATTGGAATTCTGTAAAATGAACTACTATCATATCTGCCATAAAGCGAGAGTCTCTATGTGATAGATTAACCATTTCAGTTCCTATAGAAAGATCAATTAATAATAGTGTCATTGGTGAAACTCGTTGCATTCTTTTGTAGTTTTGCGTCAGATATCAGAACGAAGTATTCTATTATAGTTTCATCTTGTATTGATTGTTGCGATAAGCTGACTAATAAGTAATGAAAATTCAATTAGACCGTCTATGCTTATCTGTATTACAATTATAATTTATTGATGTCTTACATTAACGTTTTCGGTACCTCAGTGTACCATCTTCAGATGTATTCAAGATACTAAATTTAAATTTAAACCTGGCCAATAGGTACAGATGCCTCAAACTAGCAAGCTGTCTCGTTCGCGCAGGCGCATAGAGCACTTCTCCCCTACCACTGTCCGCCTACTGCTGTGCACCGTGGACTAGAACGGTAGAGCTCAGTTCTAATAACAGTTGAGAAGGCTGCATAGGGAGGGTACATCTTGAATACATTGTCAAGAGGTCAACTTTTCAGATGATATGACTATACCTGGGTATCGGAGCCTAGGTGGGCCCCTTCCGTTAGCTCTACTACTTCCCCTCTCCAGGCAGCTTCCTAGTTTGAGGCATCTGTACATATGTTGTGGTCTTGGATAGTGTGTGTGTGTGTGTGTGTGTGTGTGTGAATATACTCGTACATACTATACCCATATATGTTTACAGTGGTTATATGGACCATAAAACACTTATATACTATCCATTGTTAAAACTACCAATTAAGATCAATTAAAAACATGTGGTCATTGTTCTATGACGTTATTTAAATACTTACCACTGTAAATTTTATGAATGTTTATCGTGACTGTTCGTTGGTGCAACTAGTCGTTACCTTAATTGCACTGTATTGTTGAGTATAAATAAATCTTGGAGATTCTTTGCATTGTTTGTTCGATGATAAACACACATTTAATATTGGAGCACTTGAAATTTAGAATATTCGTAACGTACACTTTGATGGATGTTTTGTGCGTGAGTTGACTAAATCTCTTCTTATGTTTTAACTTACAATATTATCTGGTTGTTGTTTATCATCTCCGGGCTCCAGTATAGTATGGGTATAATAGTATGTATATTCACACACACACACTATCCAAGACCACAACATATGTACCTATTGGCCAGGTTTAAATTTAAATTTAGTATCATAAATACATCTGAAGATGGTACAATGAGGTACCGAAAACGTTAATGTAAGACATCAATAAATTATAATTGTAATACAGATAAGCAGAGACGGTCTAATTGAATTTTCATTACTTATTCTATTATAGGCCTATAATATTAGTATTTTCTTACTTTTTAAACCTTAAGTACTATGGATAGTTATTGTCACGTAACTAGTATGGAGGGATCTGTGTGACCTATATACAGGGACATCATTTTATTTTTACTAACATTTTTAATATTAACTTGCCTATACCTCTGGATCAACGCCGTTTGCTACCCCCTTCCGCGACTGGAGTTCAATGATGCTGGCGTAATATACAAACAAATCACATTACTAGGTATAGGAGGGAAGAAAAGTAATTCATCCATTTACGTAAACTACGAAATATCACGCTTTTGAATTTGACGATTTTCATTAGGTTTTTGTTTAATCAAAATACAGTACAGTATTAACAATGAGTGTTTTTACTCACGAACTGAGCTGTCCATTTGGACGTATTCATTATGCAGTGTATATTACAATGCAGGGGCGGCTTTTGGGGCAGTGCCAGTGTGCCATGGCACCACCAATGAAAGAAACAAAAAATAATACCCTAAAAAATAGTTGTAATAATTTATTTCTACGTATTTTATTCCAATTTCATTTGAACGAGCGCGCGCACAGATCGGGACGCACTCTTGCAGTGTTTTTTCGAACGTTGGAGCCAGTTCTCTGTGGCACCGGGTAAGCCCATATAACACTGTACAAAAGGCTACTGGTTTAGTTCATATGCGGTTCTTATGGCGGAGACTGAGCCGAGTTCAATTTGACTCAGTAGTTAAAATTCCGCCCGCTAGAGCGCAGTAATCCAGAAATTCCGCTAGATGGCAGGGTTTGTTGGAAAAGTTTGGCAGGAAACCGTTGTCTCAAGAGCAGACTTACACGAAAAGTTCGGCGCCAAATCTTAATGCAATGTTACCAATTCAAAACTAATGCACACAACTTGGATTTGAAAGTACAAATTACTATTCATTTAACTGTATCGAATGCAGAGAAAGTCAGTCATGGTTATTTTTAGAAAGACAACTACGTATTTCCTCATATTATGTAACACTATTAGTTAATTTAGTGTGATATTTGTTTTATTTCGCGGCAACTAAATATCGTTACACTGTTGCTAGTATTGATGATTTTGTTAACGATATATGAGATTTATGCAGGACATGAACATGTGTTATTCAAGCTGCTGCCTTGGATTCATCGGTCTGTTTAAGTGAAGTGTAAACGTTTCCATTTATTTTCTGTATCACCGTTCATTTCGTGTGTTTTTGCCAGTAACTTTACGAGTTCTAAAAGTTATTTATATTTTCCATTTCTTTCCTTAATTCTAGAAGATGAAATATGTGATACTTTCGAGGAGACAATCAAAATTTTGAAATTATTAATTACAATGCCCATCTCCACTTCTGAAGCTGAGCGATGCTTTTCTGTGCTGAAAAGAATAACCACTATGAAGGAAGAAAGATTGAGTGCTTTAGGAATGTTATCGTGCGAAAAATCTTTCGTATGCAAGATTGAAGGTTTCAATGCAAAAGTGATAGACTTGTTTGCCAACAAAAAGGAACGACGAATGGATTTCCAGTACCGTTCTTTTTAATCCAGATGCAGATGTCTCTCTCTCGGCGTTGGATTGGCACTTTGGTGAGTACATTGCTTGAAATTTAAATATGTTAGTGATTAGTTAAATTCCTCTCTTAACATTCAAATGATAAATTTTATATAAGCATATTTTTAAGTTAGAAAAGCGTTTATTGCTGTTTTTGGTTTCATATAGGCCTACTAGTTGCATTATTAACTGCACACCTGGTAAAATAGCTCGCTTAATTAATTTGTTTTATTTAACATAATGTAAACATGAGCTGTGATTATCACCTTTCACTTGGTGATTTGCGTGCAACCTTCTTACATTTTTGGCACCACCACCAGAATGTCTCACCGGCCGCCACTGTTACAATGTCTACAGCACATTAGCGTACAATATAGAGAATAAAGGTAAATTGAAAAATAATCATAATATGGATATTTAAACACATTTTTTAAAATGGTGGCCGTTCATTTCGATACAGGCTTAAGTTCTAATGTGCATATTGTCGCACTATAGACTATTGTACCTAATTCCAATTACCAGTTTCGTCTTTCGTACTAGAAACTGATGTTGAAATAATTCTGTACCTACTCTATAAAAGAGTACCTTACGTACTGTAAATTCAATCTTCATTTCTGCCCGATCAGAAAAGATAAAATTACTTAGACATGATATCTACTGTCCGTCCAAGTAGTTACGTCGTAGGGTCATAGAAAGGGAGGAAATCACGTGACAGTTAATTACTTAACGAGGCCCTTTTATTTAAGCTATTTTAAACAGTTGTATAATATTAGGTAGACGTCCAATTCGTAACGGAAATTAATGTTCTCAGAAAAGAGCTAAGACAGCCCAGCGAATAAAAGCTGGTGGGGAAAACCGAGATACGACGTAGGCAAATGGACGACAGTACCTGTGCGAAAATGATTCAATATTGAAAGCTCTTTCGTCACTGGAAAACGCGAACATATTTTTGGAACGTACTGTTTACTATGACCGTAAGGCTACTATGACTGTATATGCGGCCTTGGATCTGTGTGGAGGACTGTTGAACTTCATTAATAGAAGGGGTGGGAGTGAAGTACATTAAAAAAGATCAGGTACAATAAAAATTGAAGTAAAAATAAAATGTCTCTGTACTTACAAATGGCTTTTAAGGAACCCGCAGGCTCATTGCCGCCCTAACATAAGCCAGCCATCGGTCCCTATCCTGAGCAACGTTAATCCAGCCTCTATCATCATATCACAAATCCCTCAAATCCATTTTAATATTCACCTCCCATCTATGTCTCGGCCTCCCTAAAGGTCTTATTCCCTCCTGCCTCCCAACTAACACTCTATATGCATTTTTAGATTCACCCTTACGTGCTACATGTCCTGTCCATATCAAACGTCAGGAGTTAATGTTCCTAATTATGTCAGGAGAAGAATAAAATGCTTCCAGTTCTGCGTTGTGTAACTTTCTCCATTCTGTAACTTCACTCCTCTTAGCCGTAAATATTCTTCTAAGCATCTTATTCTTAAACACCCTTAATGCCTGTTCCTCTCTCAAAGTTAGTCCAAGTTTCACAACCATACAGAACAAGCGGTAATATAACTGGTTTATAAATTTTAACTTTCAGATTATTTGAGAGCAGACTGGATGATAAAAGCTTCTCAACCGAACAATAACACGCATTTCCCATATTTATTCTGCGTTTAATTTTCTCCCGAGTATCTTTTATATTTGTTACTGTTCCTTCAAGACATATGATTTTTTCCATTTCTTCAAAGGATAAACTTCTATTTATTATATACCTGTACTTATAAAATAAGAATTTATCATGCACAACTTCTGCAGCATACTGACCTCTGATACATGACCACGGCATATTATAATATTATATAAATTTAAGTCGTTTGGAAAATTTCAATATACTAGAATAGTTGCAAACAGTAGAAATTTAAAAAGTCGGTAATGATTTGCTGGTTTTTCCAACGTTTTTTTTCCTACATTTATTAAACAATTATCACGTTTTTTTGTATTGTCAAAATAATAATTTAATTAAAATGCAAATGTTTACTACAGGATAGTATAATGTAATAATATAAGATGGAAAAACTAACACCAGTATTATGCAATCGTATTGTTTCAAATCTAACATTAAATTTAAATTACTTATTTCGCTAAAGAATGAAGAGAATATACATGATAATTTGTATATTCTTTATATCGCTAAAGAACGATAACAGAATGTAGATGCAACTTTAATAGTATTAACATCGCTAAAGAACGATAACAAAATACAATGATAACTTGAATATTATTTATAACGCTAAAGAACGATAACAGAATATAAAACTTTAATAGTATTTACATCGCTAAAGAACGATAACAAAATACAATGATAACTTGAATATTATTTATATCACTGCTCCTGACTTCTTCGTGTGGGATTTTGTTAAAGACATTGTCTATTCACAGAAACTCAGGAACATTGATGATCTAAAAGTAAAAATTACTCAAGCTTTCCAACAAATCACTCCTCTGATGTTACAATGGTTATGGGCTGAGTTGTGCAGGGTGCGCAATGAGGTCCATGTACAGTTCTGAGAAATCTCCCATCTTTGAGTGCTGTATACACAAGGTTTCAGCAAATAAAGTTCAGTAGTAAATGTTTAACAGTGTTTTTATTTCATCCATACTTAAACGAATCACCATATAGATCTAATTTTGAAAATATATTGTTTGGTCTAGTGTCTCATAACATGTCTGCTTATTGTAAGGATGAAATTGCTGAAAGCTCAACGAGAACGAAGGAAAAAACAAAAGAAATTCGTTTTGCGATAGCCCATGGAGGTCCAAGACTTTTAAATAATACCAAATTAAAATTACTACCATTATAGGCAAGTTTCATACGACTTTTTATGCTCGACCGTATTTCTAACTTGAAATTATTCATAAGTATTCATGTTATTCTTATTTGACTGGGGAGCGGAACTGACCTTGTGCAATATCTCGTAAATTGTGAGATGTGCGCAGACGCGAAAGTATTGATTTTTTCCGAGAAACAAGTGTCATTGACCTTGATATAATCTAGAGAGTAAAATAAACATTAATCTTTATATAACCTTGAAATTGATTTAGACATTGAAAAACGAGATGACAAATTTAATTTATTTGAATATTATTTACAATTAACACTAAATATTATATTAATAGAACTTAACCTTCAGCGACAACAGATTTCCAGCCTCTGTGACGTTTCGGTAGTCGTCTTTCGATTGCATATCCGAGAATAATCGATACTTGCGCTTTCATATTGCTACAATGGTGTTTTCTCATTGGTGGAACACCTGAACTTTAATGAATAGGTGTACTTTAATGAGGTCCATTAAAGGGCTGCTACCAGGTGTATAATTACTGCATTTCGATATGGTCGAGCATAAAATATATTACGTACTACTAAGTGCCAGAAAAATAATGTATAATGCTTATAAATGCTCCCTTATTAAAATTGAGTATCAGCATGGATCTTGTTATTGGCAATATGTGAGTATTCATACAGCGAATATTGACGACATCATGGAAATTGCGGGACTACAGTCTTCTTTTGTCTGGACGGCAAGGGTTCCACTGGCGAATTACCTACCAATAATGACCACTTCAGTAGAACACTCCCTGCTATGCCTGACCGAGTTTCCTTTTTGCTTGAATATAGAATCTGGTGCACAAAAGAATTACAGTTATCGAGTAATAAACCTTGATCAGCGGGAAGAATTTTCTTCCTACCACCTGGAGATAACAAAATTAAACTTTTCGTTCAAATTCTGTTGTCAATTTATTCTACTGTAATAGTTAATAATAATAATAATAATAATTTATTTAATCTGGCAGAGTTAAGGCCATACGGCCTTCTCTAACACTCAACCAGGAGTAAATCTGCGTTACAAAAAACACTACAAATTTACAAAGTAGACTACAATTTTACACACAAAACTGTATAAGATAATAATAATATGTAAACAACAAGTAAGTAGAAATCAGACATAATATATAACATACAGAAAGAAAGGAAAAAGCATAATAAAATGTGAACAGCAGGTCAAAATAAATTAGACGTACAAAGTATAAAAAATAAGACAATTATTGACGATGATAATAATAATAATAATAATAATAATAATGATAAAAATAAAATAATAATAATAATAATAATAATAATAATAAAATAGTGCAGTACAAAGCATATAATGATAACAATATTTTAGGTACACACAGTAAGGAAAATTATGATTATATATAGCTCAACTTATCACATTATAGATATACCATTATAGGAAAAAATGAAAACAAATGTATAAAATAAGTTAAATATCACTAGAACTTAAAAAAAAACGTGAGTACGTGAAAACATGCAATACAACTCTTGTTATAATAGTAAGTTAGTTTGGCAACTCGTCATAAGATAATTTTCTAACTTGGATTTGAAAGATTTCAATGTTCGGCAGCCCTTGACTTCAAGCGGCAGAGAGTTCCAGTGACGAGAGGTAGCAACAGTGTAAGATGAGGAATACAGAGATGATGTGTGAAGTGGAATTTCTAGCGTGTTATCGCGTTGTGATCGAGTATTAATATTATGATAGCGAGAGAGAGTATGAAAACGAGCGAATAAATAATAGGGGAATGAAGTGTGCATAATTCGATATAAGAGAGAAAGTGAGTGCAGATTTCTCCTCTCATGTAACCTAAGCCATGATAACTTCTCGAAAGAAGGTGAGGTATGATAGTTAATGCAAATTGTTCAGAAATAGTAGATACAATTAGATTCTTGTGGTTCTATTTTTGTTTTAACTATCAGAATACCTTGTATATTTTCTCAATTTAA